>NC_041405.2:6442799-6742799 GCF_900747795.2 Erpetoichthys calabaricus | reverse complement strand
TAAAGGCAGCACAGAAGATCATCGGCTGCCCTCTTCCCTTCCTGATGGACATTTACACCTCCCGCTGCCTCAGCAGAGCAAAAAACATCATCAAGGACAGCTGCCACCCTGGCTCTGATCTGTTTGACCTGCTGCCCTCAGGGAGGCACTACAGGGGCATCACAACAAGGACAAACAGAATCAAGAACAGTTTTATCTCCCAAAAGCCATAACCACTCTAAACTCACACATGCACTGACTACACAGTCTAACCCCTCAACCCCTGGACTTCCTTCTATCCATCAACTGTGCAATATCCATCCATCCATTTTTCAACCCGCTGAATCTGAACACAGGGTCATGGAGGTCTGCTGGAGCCAATCCCAGCCAACACAGGGCACAAACCAATCCCAGGCAGGGTGCCAACCCACCGCAGGACACACACACACACACCCACACACCAAGCACACACTAGGGCCAATTTAGAATCGCCAATCCACCTAACCTGCATGTCTTTGGACTGTGGGAGGAAACCCACACAGACACGGGGAGAACATGCAAACTCCACGCAGGGAGGCCCGGGAAGCGAACCCAGGTCCCCAGGTCTCCCAACTGCGAGGCAGCAGCACTACCCACTGTGCCACCGTGCTGCCCAACTGTGCAATATCCAATATCTAAATGGTACTGATAATAACTGTGCAATATCTGTATACTGTACAATATCATTACTCTCCGGGTCCAACATCCAATACTCACTGCACATGATCATCATTATTGTGCAATAGTTAAATTATGTGCAATAGCCCAATAGTGCAATAGTTATTATTCTTTCCATATGTATATAGCATCACAGAACTTTTTTGCAACTTCTTTGCAACATTAGTTTGTTTATTTATTTATTTATTTACCTGTTGTATTCTACATATACGTCTGCACTGAAGGAGCTGCTTTTAATCTCAGTGTACATGTGTATAGTGACAATAAAAGGCATTCTATTCCATTCTAACATGCAAACTCCACGCAGGGAGGACCCGGGAAGCAAACCGAGGTCTCCTAACTGTGAGGCAGCAGCGCTACCACTGACCCGAAAGTCGAAAATGATTGCAAACAATCCCAATGGAGACTGTGGCGGCATTGTGCGCATGCGCGCGTTATCGGGCAGACGGCGCAAATCGGAACTCGGGTAACGCGGAAGAATCCCAGGCACCTGCTGATTTAGAGGAAAAAATAACACTACAGTCGACGTTGCTGCCTATGAGTACATTTTTTAAAATTTTATTTTCATTTCAAAACATTGCTCTGCGGGGTATTTTTTCCCCACTCTGCAAATAAGGCAAAGAAGGAAAATAGCCACAAGACATCCTACTTCTCCTTTGCTGAAAAATGAGGGTATTCTTATTCCTTTAAGAACTATACGTCCTGGGCACCCGACCCTGCTCCCACATGTTGCCCGTGCGGAGTCTCCACGTTCTTGTTGTGTTTGTTCATCTTGTCCTCCCACATCCCTTCAGGTTAAGCGGATTGGTAATTCAAAGCTGGTGCCCCGATGTTTCCTGCATTGTGATCTGTGCTGCTAGGCTTCACTCACCCTGTTTCGGATTATGTCAATTTGAGATTGACTATGGCTGTCTATAAATGTAGTATAATTCTTAAACTGTCTTCAACTGCTCATGCTTTAAATAGATGAAGAAAATTATTGTACTTACAGTTGCTGTGATTTTCAATCTTCTGTACGGTGTGCAGCTACCCATGTCTGCTCTATTTATACAGTATCTGCCTCTGTCTAGACCAATGTATTTAGCAAGGATGGGTCGTGATTCCCAGCATGATAAAGATAAACATTTCTAGTGATTACCCAAGTCTGTGGGTACAGAGTCTACTGCTAGTGTCCGCAAACTGAATACATCCAGCAATGGCTCAAGTAAACCTTAACGTGCGTTAAACTGGGCATCAGCTCTAATGCATTTTAATCCCAGACTTCCCAACTTGAATGCATTGGCACAATTTTGCTCAAACCCTTGGGCATTTTCTGGAAAGCAGCTTCCTCCATAATGTTACAACACTCCTCAAGGTGTTGCATTTCTAATCTTTGCTTGACAGGCCATCTTGGAGACTTGCTTAACTACAAGACCGGTCAGATTTGACATTTCGCCAACTTCCTCATTTCTGTGCCATTTGTACAGTCATTTTGGTTTTTTTTTTACTTCACACATCTTCACTTCAGTTCAATGTGTCACACAAGGCAAAACACAAAATTTAATCAAGTATTTTCTAAACATAATGTAGCGACTATAAAGAAAGAAAAGGTAATCAAAAACAGAAGAGAGGGAGAAAAACAAAAAAGCTAAAGCACCCAGAAAATAAAAGAAAACCAAAGGCTACAACTGGATTTTCACTGTTTTTATTATCTAATCATCCTTTCCACAATTCACTTCAAGAAAACAGCACATCCAACCCAGCATCCCTCAGCTCAAGGTAGGAGCCAACCCTGGGGAAGGTGCCATCCCACCCCAGGGTACCATCACGCCTGCTTAAACTGGGCTCATCTGAAGTTGGCATTTCACCAAGCATTCTTGTCTATGGAATAAAATCCACAGCACCATCCATCCATCAGTCTATCCATCCATTCATCTTCCAAACTCCCTGATCTGGAATGTGGAGTTAAAACTCCAGCACAGGGAGAAGGTGGAAGATTCACACCAACAACAACAACCAGGCATGGCATTCAAAACCAGGACACTGGATCTGCGAAGCAGGAATGCCAACCCCTTGTTCATATAGTCCTCAATCCAGGATTTGAACCCTGTCCTCTCTGTCTGGGACACAACAAAGTACTGCAGTGTGCCACCGTGTTGTTCAAGAAAACGCACATGGATAATGAAAATCAGGTCATCAAGGAGTGGCGTACTCTCATACCAAGTGAACAATCACAACGTAAGAAAAAAACACAATGGTGCCAATCAACCCAACAGCAAGTCTTCAGACTGTGGGACGACTCTAACGTGAATGAAAGAAGAACCTGCACTCTGCCTGCAAGAAGGAGTTTGACCTTTACTGAAGACCGTGCTCCTCGACAAGAGACAAAGCTTAAATTAAATTGACCTAAAAAGAGGAGGAAGCCCTAAAGATCCCCCATAATTCAACACTTTTCTTCCATCTATTTGTCTTTTGTGAACAGCACATGGCTGCCTTGTGTGTCCGATGTTCAAGGCTCGAATTTCACACTTTCTTCTCGTCTGTGTGGAGTCTGCATGTTCTCCCTGTGTTTGTGTACATTTTTCTCTGGGACCTCCAGTGTCCCTCACACATCCTGAAAGACCTGTTAATTGGTGATTCCTACTTGAGTTTGTATGCGAGTGATGAATCGGCATCCTCTTCACAGTCATAAAATAACCGGGAGTGGTCTCCCTTTGACTTTCTCTTATACTCAGATATGGGGATGGATATTTGAGGAGTAAACCACAAGGTAATGATTATATTTTTATATTATGTACATTAAAGAACCATCGACATCAAATCAGATCAAATTAATAATACATTGAACAATTATTATAAAAGTTCTTCTTCTTTCGGCTGCTCCCATTAGGTGTCACCACAGCAGATCATCTTCTTCCATATCTTTCTGTCCTCCTTATCTTGCTCTGTCACACCCATCACCTGCATGTCCTCTCTCACCACATCCATAAACCTTCTCTTAGGCCTTCCACTTCTCCTTTTCCCTGGCAGCTCTATCCTTAGCACCCTTCTCTCATTATGCCCATCATCTCTCCTCTGCACATGTCCAAACCAACGCAATCTCGCCTCTCTGACTTTGTCTCCCAACCTTCGCACTTGAGCTGACCCCGTAATGTCCTCATTTCTAATTCTGTACATCCTCGTCACACCCAATGCAAATCTTAGCATCTTTAAATCTGTCACCTCAAGCTCTGTCTCCTGTGCCACCGTCTCCAGTCCATATAACACAGCTGGTCTCACTACCGTCCTGTAGACCTTCCCTTTCACTCTTGCTGATACCCGTCTGTCACAAATCACTCCTGACACTCTTATCCACCCACTCCACCCTGCTTGCACTCTCTTTTTCACCTCTGCTCCACAATCCCCATTTCTTTGTACTGTTGATCCCAAGTATTTAAATTTATCCACCTTCATCAAATCCTCACCATTCTACTGACCTCCTTCTCATTCACACACATGTATTCTGTCTTGGTGTTCCTACTGACCTTCATTCCTCTCCTCTCCAGAGCATATCTCCACCTCTCCAGGGTCTCCTCAACCTGTACCCTACTATCGCTACAGATCACAATGTCATCAGCAAACATCTAATCTCGTCTGGCAACCTGTCCATCACCATTGCAAATAAGAAAGGGCTCAGAGCCGATCCATGAACAATTATTATAAAAGTAAAGTTGAATAAATCAGACTCTGCAGCTGCATGAATAAAAAAGTAACACTTTGGTTAGTGGAAATAGCTGAAAAGTTGACAGAAATCTAGGTTTTGTACCCAATACTTGTATGCAAAATTTGGTTGACCGAAGTGAAAGTGTACTCAAGTTATCGAATTTACACACACAGACAGATATAATTCCAAAAATTGTATTTTGTCACAGGTGGCTGGGTGTGGTCGGCATTCGGCTGCCTATAAAAGTCGAGTGAGGAGGTGGACGAAGAGAGGCCCAGTGTAAATAATGTGCTGAGAAGAGAAGAGGTGGCTGAAGGAAGCCTGGACTGTTGGGACTGTGGGGAACTGGTATTGGTGCACTTATTGACTGTATATAGTAGCGTATGTAAATAAACGTGTGGTGATGGACATAGTCGTGTCTGCCTGCCTGTGTCTGGGTCGCCCTAATCCATAATTTTCAGACTCAGAGAGGTCTAAAATGTTGAGATTCATTAACATCTTGAAATTGAATTTTTGGACCATTACAATACTTCTCCTCTACTTTGTATATTAGAAAGTAATAAGGCACATTCCAGAATAAGGTGAAATCATCAGCAAAAACAAATTATTGTATTATGATTGGTCACGGTTAATTCTTTTTAAGCTTTTCTCAAAATCGAATTTTTGGACGATTCCAATACTCTCCCTACGAGAAAGTAATAACAGTGGTATGCAATGAAAAAATTGTTTGGATAGTTTCATCTGATTGTTATGTATTTATGGGCGCTGAATTAAAAATTGAAAACCATTTTTCTCCATCACATAATGTTTTTCCACAAAGCACATGTTTAACTGTCAGTTTTCATGTTTTTGTCGTCTTTGCGTTATAATGAACTGACATTTTATTTTGCTGATCATTTGTGTGAATTTAATTGATCCCAACATGTTCAAACAATGAGCTGCAGCCATTCACTCAGGGTGAGCGTAATGATTTAGTAAGAGATCTAGCAAGTGCTGGAAATGTTACTTAGCACACCGGTGAAGCTTCACGGGGATCCTTCCGTAATCTTTGAATCAAATGTTACTGCGTCTTCCTGACGCTCAAAGCTTTACGCTCTTTAATCAAATTAATTTTAGTCCATAAAGTTCAAAAACTGGAGCTACACTACTGGTCAAAATGTTTAGAAAATCTCAGCTTTTGTTCAAATTTGCAGATGAAATGCAATGAATGACTTAAAATGGAGAACCGGAAAGCAGTACATTTAATTTAATGTTTTGGGTTAGCAAAAACTGGAGAAAAAGAAAATTTCAGAATATTACCAATGGGTCCTTCTTCAGGGAGCAACTCATAGGTTACAACCCCCTTGTGTTCTGCTACAATTAAAGTAAATGAAGCCTTGCAAATTGAAGCAAACAATTTGCTCAGGTGTCCAACCTTCTGTTGATTACTTAAAAAGCTTCTGTCTGTCGTAAATCAGAGCTGGAACATGCTGTGTCACTACACCCTCTGACATACTACTTGGACAATATTCCAGTGATAATGGCAAGAAAATGGCAATTAACAAATGACACGAGACAGAGCATTATTGCCCTTAGAGGTGTTGACCTTTAATTTAGAGAAACGTGTTGGTGACTCCAGTGATGTCCTACACAATCCAAAGGGAACTGGAAGAAATTCTGACAGGAAGAGATCTGTGAATTTCCCCTTGGGATTAACAAAGTATCTATCTATCTATCTATCTATCTATCTATCTATCTGGCAGAGCCAAAGTCACCAGCCAATCAGAAGACAAGATTCTGAGGGTCACCAGCTTGTGTGGTCACAGGCGCCTCACAGCACAACAGCTTAAGAGCGCAGGTCGACCAAAGCAGAGTGTCAGTTTGTACTGTGAAGAGGAGACTTGGGGCTGCAGGCTTGACAGAGAGAGTGGCAGGAACAAAGCCATTCCTTAACTGACACATAAGGGCCTTGAGATAGCAGCTGTGGACCTCCGTAGACTGGACAGAGTCTCCTCTTCACAGTAATCACCGTGAGATAGAGTAATAAAATAGCTTTATTGGAAAAAAGAAATCAAACAGCAATTCTGATCAATTAATCAAAAGGTAGTCCTTTAATGCCTGACTTTGAAAGCAAGCAACAGCAGAAAAAAAAAATCAATTGCCTAAACCAAACTGGAATTCACCAGATATGACATCACCTCATGGTTAACATTAAATAAGGAACCATCCTTTCTATCTTCTGACCAAGCAGTGACCTATCAGATCTTGCAGGGACACCCTTACCCAGTCCTCACCTATCTATTGCAGCTGGAATGCTGTCACAAGCCATTCTCGGCAGTAAACAATCCCAAGAAGCACTGCGTCTTAAATCTCAGAATACTTGACATGACTTTAGTCATGCAGTTTTGTCTTTCAATGGAAGGCTGTCAGGCCTACAAGACTTGTAATAATAAATGAGGTAGTAAAGGGCAGGGTGGGCACTTATAGGTTTCTAGACCCTGCTCAGTCCATTTCAGGGCTTTGAGGGCCTAAGGCGATCTTCACCACAGTTGGGCAAAAGACGGAGAACAGGCCTGGAGAGGACTCTACTGTAGCCCATCATGGGGACCGCTCTCTCTAACACACACACATTCCACAATTTTCAATTGTCAATTATAGCCTCAAAAAATATGTACTGTATGATTAATTCCTTCTTTGCCTGAACACGTCTGGCTGTCGCTCTCAATTTTATGTAAAGCTGAAATGTTGCAGAATAACAGAAGTGAAAGGCAGACGTTATTACGGTATGAACACCAGGCGAACATAGCACTCTCATGGTGACCAAACTGAACACAAGTTCTCAATCAGTCGTTTCCGGTCGGGAGTTTTGACCACGCTGTTATATCTTTATAAATATATAGAAGGAGAGGGAACTGAGGTATGGGGGTATCCCCTTTGGAGTTTTGTACAATCTGCTCTAAGTGGCTGAAGTGGTTTTCCTTGAGTAGCAAGACAAGTGCTATATAAATGTAATTAATAATTATTATTATTAGATACATTGTGAGGGGGCGGCACGGTGGCGCAGTGATAGCGCTGCTGCCTCGCAGTAAGGAGACCTGGGTGTTCACTTGCCGGGTCCTCCCTGCGTGGAGTTTGCATGTTCTCTCCGTGTCTGAACAGATTAAGAAAACCTGAGCTTAGTTTGTGTTATTGATTGAAGTGGAAGTCCTTGTAAAATCAGGAACACCATTGGGATTTCACAAATCCTTTACCATTTATTCTTTTTTATTTCAGTATGGAGCAAATTACGGATTAAATAAATAAATGGTTCTTTCTGAAACCTTCATCTGGAAACCAAAATGGTTCCCGATGTCACTTTGGCACTTTTATTTTTAGAATTCGGAAATCCAGTATAGCATTTTATTTAGCAGACGCGCTGTTTTAAACTGTGTATGCCGTGACGCTGAAGAAATCGTGGTAGAGAAAGGAAGGACTCATCTCTGGGTCTGATTACGTAAATTAATGTTCTCTCCTCTAGATGGCCTCAGTTGTCCGTTTTCTTTTGATGGTCATATTTTTACGCTCTTGTCGTTTCCATTTTCCATTCCATAGTCCTTGGCTTTTGAACCTGCAGTGCTAACGGGCATATTCCCGTACACTGGCAAATCTGCCCTGCAACGGAGTATTAGTCTGAAGAATATTCACTAATAGGGCAGCCGCCTCGCAGTAAGGAGACCGGGGTTTGCATTCCGGGTCCTGGCTGCGTGTAGTTTACATGTTCCCCCTTGGGTTTCCTCTGACTGTCCAAAAAACACGCAGGTTAGGTAGATTGGCGATAGATACAGAGAGAGAGAGAGAGAGAGAGTGTGCGTGTGTGTTTGCCCTGCTCTGGACTGGCGCCCTGTCCAGGGTTTGTACCACCCTTGTGTCCTATGCTAGCTGCGATCGGCTCCGGCTTCCCGGGTGACCCTGTTCTGGACCAAGCGGGTTAGAAAAATCACTGACTTACAGAGCAGAGAACTGCAAATTAACCCCAGGCTCTCATTTTATTTCACACTGGCTGTCCCCTCTGCACACGTAATAGTGAAACATGACGAACTTTAAAAATCAATAAAAAATGTAATTCTGGCCAAGCTGAAGGTAGGTACGCTCCGACGTCAAACGTTACCACTGTATCTGATCGTGTTCAGCTCTGACTGGAGAAAGTCCCCCGTGTGGGGTGAAAAGCACGTGGCCGTGATATCTCTGCCAATCAGCAGCTACCCTCTAAAACACGTGGCCCTGATCTCTCTCTCAAAAACGTCAAACGTTACTCCTTCACAATCTCCAGATGATAATGCCTGCTGAACAAATAGGTAGCGCTAGCTAAACGGAGGCTGGCGCGTGAGTGAGGATGACCCCTCACCTCCCTAATCCTGAGGTCCCGCTTCCCCCTCCCCTCGGCCCGCAGCCTTTCTCTCTCTCTCGGATTCGCGCGAATAAATCGGTGCAGCTAGCGAACTATGACACTATGACTGAAGTCGCAAAATCAATTGGAATGTAGAAGCAAATTATAGAAAAAAATTTCCGATCTAAATGCGTTAAGTAGTTCTCTCGTGAAAGCGGACAGACAGACAGACAGTGACGTTGGATTTATATACTGAGATTTATATATAGATGTATGTATTGATTTGGCTGACGCCTTTCTTCAAGGTGACTTACAGCACAGGCAAGTGAAGTGACTTGCTCTTGGTCACAAGGTGTCGGTTTAACAGGATTTGGACCCACAACCTCAGGGTTTGAAGTAACTATTATAAGCATTGAATTAAATTTGTTCAATACTTTGTAAAATTATGCTAATGTTGTTGATTAATCTATAATTCTTTTTCTGAATATATTCTTTTACGAGCACACCTTTCCGTTTTGTTGTGGTCAGACAGTCAGAAATTCAGCTGAAGACTTCACACACACTGCGGTGAGCTGGCGCCCTGCCCGGGGTTTGTTTCCTGTCTTGCGCCCTGTACTGGCTGGGATTGGCTCCAGCGGACCCTCGTGACCCTGTAGTTAGGATATAGCGGGTTGGATAATGGATGGATGAACTTCACACACAAGCAGTCCGGGAGTTGTCTTATCGTGATACACAGGATCAAATTAATACTTCAGGGCATAGGCGCCAGCTCTGTGGGTACTTTAGAGCTTTTATACCCCGAAAGTTTCTAAATTAAAACCACGCAAACGCCATAGGCAACATCATGTTTTATTACTTTACCTTTAAACCCCTTAAGGTCGTGTGTCATTATCTAGTTGCCTTCCTCTTGAAAAAGTCTTCCAGCTTGGCTGACGCGAAGGAGAAGGTGCCTGTCTGCGAGTACCAGTCCACGTCTGTTTAATTTTCCGGACTGGGGATTCAATCAAAAGCAAAATAAATAAATGAAACTCTCGAAACGATTCTTTATCGATGCACAAAACTTAACCGCCGAATTGGAAAAAAATACACAGGTTCAAAATTCTGCTTCAACGGAAAGAAAAATGATAAATGGAACAATACATTTTGTTGTTGTTGTAAGCGAATCTTTAATTTCGTTGCTAAAAACTTGATTTTTAAATTTTATGGCTAATGATTTCATAATGCAACATCAGGCTATTCTTATATTGAATATTTTTTCTCTCCCAGTAATATTTATCCAAATTATTTATGGACCGAGGAAGATTACTATTACTTATGCCTTCACCCTTTTCATTTAAGATTATTTTAAATATAAGATAACCATGCAGCTGTAAAATGGTACCATACAGTTACAGCATCTCGTTCCTCTGTATTTTGCATCTCATGGTTACTCGGTAGGGTGGCCGCCGCCACCTCGCACGATGAAGAGCTGCGGCTTTGCGCCCCCGGGTCCACCCTGTGTGGAGTTTGCATGTTCTCCCTGTGTCTGCGTGGGTTTCCTCCGGGCGCTCCAGTTTCCTCCCACAGTCCAAAGACATGCAAGTTAGGTGGATTGGCGATTCTAAATTGGCCCTAGTGTGTGCTTGGTGTGTTTGTGTGTGTCCTGCGGTGGGTTGGCACCCTGCCCGGGATTGGTTCCTGCCTTGTGCCCTGCGTTGGCTGGGATTGGCTCCAGCAGACCCCCGTGACCCTGTGTTCGGCTTCAGCGGGTTGGAAAATGGATGGATGGATGTTGCAATTAGTAGAAAGTTTCATAATAAAAAGAGGTACACCTTTACGGGTTGCAAAACCGAAGCACTGTAAAGCAAGTCATAATACTAAGTATTACAGTGAAAGAATAAATTAAATTACAGTCTACTTTGTTAATCCCCAAGGGAAAATTCAAATTGGTAAATATTGTAAACAGATATTAAATCATATTTGCAGGATTTTTTCGCTTTTTTTTTTCCATCGTACGTCAACAATGTGTTTCATTGTGTTGTTTTGCATTGGACCTTTGTGTGCATCTTGAAAGGCACTATATAAAAAGAAAAGATTGATTTACTCACACACACGACACAGGTTTATATCAAAATTAGTACTTTTATTTAAAGCAGTACACAAAAGGAAATACAAGACGACAATAAAATACAGAAGTCTTTTTTTTCTTTTGCTGATGAGGAAGTAGGACAAGTTACTTTATAAGTGAAAAAGAGAGAACCATAGACTCAAAACAGCTACATTTGCTGTATTTAACACTGCGGAAGCCCCGTCACTTTCGGGTATTTTTCGGGTCAAGTCCTGTGTTCACTGTGTAGGGTCGGAGGCTCGTGCTCGAAATGAGTTCCGTTAGTTATGTAGTTAAAAAAAAACAAAAAAAAAAACGCTTTTGTGATATTAAACTGAAGTTGAACGGAGTAAAAGTAAGAAACTCGTATCAGTTCAACTGTTAAAAATCTAAACTTTGTTATTTTCTTCCTTTCTACTAACAACTGGTGGTCTTTTCGTTCTTTATGAAGGCACCTGGCCGGCCTTCATTGCATGTAAATGAGAAGCGTGTGACGTCACCACTGAGCAGCAGTCATGCGCAGTTGAGCGCGAGGCGCCAAGGCAATGTGGCAACAAATGATTTCTCCGAAGAGACCTAACGTGGTGCCCACTAGCGCGTTAATTATAAATACAGGGCTTGTGCAGGTGAAATAAGTAAATCAAAAGTACCACCTATTATTATCTTTAATTGGTGGAAGTCAGAGATAAAAGAAATTTTAGTAGTGGAATCCTCCATCGCCTTACATAATCTTTCCATAACTTTTCTTTCTAAATTAGATCGACTTTTTTTAAGAGCAGGTGCATTTTCACATTGCCCACATTACCTTCGCCTTTTAAATCCGCACCCGGCGGCGCTCCAGCAGTGATACATGAAATAGCCCAGGCTGAACGTGACATTGACTACAGATGTCATCCCCAGGATGATGATGGCCGTCAACTTGTCCGACCGTCCCAGGAGGACGCAGTACGTTTCCTTCGCAGGACACTGCTGAGCGTGAGTGACGCAGGACATGGTGGCCGCCTGAAATGCCCGACTCTGGATAACAAACAGGAGAAAACAGAAGGACGTCTCAACGCCGCAGAGCAGGAGGAGGCAGGCAGCCAGGCGGGGCAAAAACCACGGTGGCCTCTGAATCGAAATGGAGTCCAACGCTTCTGCTGGGTCCAAACTGGAGATGGCACCTGGTGGAAATAAATTGAGGAAACAGAGCGGAACGTCAGGACAGCATGAGAGACGTGTACAATCCACGGGGAAATAAGGGAAATACTCAAATGAGGTTACAGTTCTCAATTTAAATCACAGTGTCAAGAAGATGGATATTTAAAAGTTTCCATAAGACAGAAAGACAAGCCTTGTAAGTCATTGCAGAGCAATCATTAACACGAGTCACTCTTTATCTGGGAATAACAGCCTGTTCCAGGATTCTGTGTCTGTTAAAGTGGAAAGGCGCCTAGGTGTCCGTTTGTTTTGCTATTTTCTTCCTGGTATCCCAGTTTTCTTCCAACATTTCCCCTAGACGAGTGTATCACGTGGCTTGGCAAATTGAAACTGGACGTGCGTGTCTGTGTGAAGTGGCCCATTGATAAACCGTCACCCTCATCTCTGACGGACTCCTGCTTTGCATCCAGTGATCCTAAAGTTTAAGATCTAGGAGGCTTGGGAATGTTACATTTCAAGGCCTGCAGCTTGCGTTACACCTCTACGAGGGGGTAAATCAAAAAGAAAAGCAATCGTGAAACATACGGATAGAAACTGACGCAATACAACAGGTTCGCAGTGGCTTATGGGTAGTTTATTTATTTTTTTTATTTTATTGAAATCACACAACATTCCATACAAATATGTCAATTTTTACAACAATGGGATCGAAAACAAATCAACCCCCACCCCGGGCTTATGGGTAGTTTGAACACGCACAGCACAGCAACCTGCCGTTAGTCTTGTGGACGTCAACGTCAAATGACCATGGATGCTGCGCTTGCATTGTTTGTTAAACGACTGATATAGCGAGATCTCTCTGGGTAGAGGGAGTGAAACCTCATCATCGATTGCCGTGAATCCAAAAACAATCTGTGGAGCCCGTGCTCGTTACCCCCCCAAATTGTATAAATACCTTTACTCCGTCACGTACAGTGATGTAAGTAATACGCCTGAGCCACCAATGATTCGCGGTAAGAACACTCAACACCGCGTAACCTGATCGCAGTTTCAACGTATCAATAACGTACTCCAAATTTGGGCCGTGGGGACCTGAGCCGTTGCAAGTAGCATTGGAAACGAGGCTAGAAAAGACCCTGCACTGTTAAAAAACCAAGGCGGGTTCTTCAGAGTGATGCCATAGGGAAACCATTTTCTGGTTCTCAAAAGACCCATCCACATGAAGGTTCCAGAAAGAACTTTCATTTACGTCATGGTTATTTACTGTATGGAGCCGGTTATAGATGGAACAGATTTGTGAAATACCAATGGGTTCCCGATTTTAGAAGGACCTTCGCTGCATACAATCACACAGGCCAAGTTCAGGTGGTCTTAGTCTGTTGGTGGCCATAGGTAACCTACCTAACATAAAAGATTTTACATTTTTTTCTACATACTGGAAAGTTTTTCACAGCAAAAAGTATCACCTTGAGAACCAGTCCCATAATGAAATGCTGCTTGGTCAAACAATCGTTCAATGAGGAACCACACAATCCAGTAAAGAACCATGAAGTGCCAGTAAAAAACATCGAAGAGCGTGGGTACACCCTTAAAAATGAAGGTGCCAGAGCGGGTTCTTCAGAGCGATGCCATAGGGGAACCATTTTTTGGTTCAAAAAAGACATATCCACATGAAGATTCCAGCAAGAACTTTAGTTTATTTAGATCTGCAATGGGCTCCACACAGTAAATAACCGTGAATAGACAATAACAGATTTGTGAAATACCAACGGGTCATGAGTTTAAAATGGACTCTCACTGCATACGTCCAGTAACGCAGACTTTTCTTAATTTTAGTGTCCTGTACCCCACCATACTTTAAAAATTGAGTTTTTCCTACATATAGGAAGTTTTTCAAAGTACAAAGAACCAACTTGATATGCAAAAAATCTGTCCCAGAATGAAATGGGGCTTAGTAAAGCAATGGAGGTACAAGGAAGCACACAACACAGTAAAGAACCAGGCCTTTGAGAGTGTAGGGTGCTAATAAATCACTGAGCCAATTTAGGATCAACCATCTGTAGAAATGTGGAATGAAAACCAGAATATCAATTGGGAAGTCTCATACAAACACAGGGAGAACATGCAAAGTGATGACCGTCAGACATGGGACTCAAACCTCTCTTACTGGTGCCAAAGTGGGTCTTCAGAGTGATACCATAAGAGAATCATCCATTAGAAGGTTCCAGAATGAACCTTTTATTTAAATTTGTAACAGTTTTCACACATAGCCATGGAATAGAGGAGAACAGATTTGTGAAACATTGACAAGTTGATATTTTTAACGGGACTGTTATTGGATACAACGAAGTAGGCTAAGTTTAGGTTTTCCCGATCTGTCCGCATCGTGCTAGGTCACCTACTAAATATTAAAGATTTCCATTTTCTCCACATATAAGGAGCCTTTTCAAAGCCCAAAGAGCCAACTTCATATGCAAAGAACTCTTCACAGAATGAAATGGTGCCTTGTCAAGGAATGGCTCTACAAGAAATTCATAAAGAGTATTAATGAACCGTGATTTGTAAAAGCATAAGATCCATGTCACTGTGCCGTCCTCCTCTCATTCAGTTTTCAATTCAATTCAGAGCCCAACCTTTGAAAGATTATTCTGGAAAGGAATATTGCTCTGCTGCTTTGTTTTAATGTGTTAAAACTACAAATAAGCCAAGAAAAAGGAAAAATAAGGAAGAGTAAAGAGATGAAAGCAAACAACAAGGCAAAGTCAAAGGTGGATGTGCAGAGTAGAAGCTGAATGACAATTTCAAATGGCTGGACGGAAAACCAGTAAATAAATGCAAAAATGGAAATGATGAGGGTATCAGAAATAAACTTGATCTCTGAGAATTAAAAAAAAGTCAAGGAAGAAGTTAAACAAAATAGGTGTAATTATGGGCTTTGGTCTAAACTTTAAATCTCACATTAAGTAGAGGAGAGAAGGGTGCTAAGGATAGAGCTGTCAGGGAAGAAGAAAAGAGGAAGGCCTAAGAGAAGGTTTATGGATGTGGTGAGAGAGGACATGCAGGTGATGGGGGTTAACAGAACAAGATGGAGAGGACAGGAAGATATGGAAGAAGATGATCTACTGTGGCAACCACTAACAGGAGCAGCTGAAAGAAGAAGAAGATTAAGCATATTACTAGGACTGCATTTTTCCATTTGCGTAACATTGCAAACGTTAGACCTCTTTAAACACTGCAAGAATGCGGAGAAATTAGTTGTCACTTTTCTTTTTAAAATTGACTGGATTATAGTAATGCTCTCCACACAGGACTACAAAAGAAAAGAAAAAAAAAAAAAAACATCAATCAGTTGCAGTTAATGCAGAACGGAGCAGCAAGAATCTCAACTAGAAAGAGAAAATCGGTGCACATCACACCAGTCCTAGCATCGCTACACTGGTTACCGGCATCATTTAGAATTGATTTTAAAATAATGGTTTGTAAAGCTTAAAATAAATCAGGCTCCTCCCTAGATACCCCCTACATACCCAGTCATAACCTTAGATCTTCTAATGGTGGTCTGCTTATTATTCCAACAGCCTAAAAGAAGTGGTTAGGCAATCATTTGCTGTTATGCACCAAAAAATCTGGAATATTTTACCAATTGAGATATGCTGGGATAACATTTAAAAAAATAAAAACAATCCAAAAAGCCTCCCCCCCCCCCCCTTTGTTTTTTAATTTGGCTTTTTTGTAGCTACATTTTAGTTCTACCCTTAATAAACTAGATACGCATAGAATTATCGTACTCTTCAGTGACACTGCAATCTTAATTAATCTTTACTTTTCTCCATTTTCTTTTCCAGTTCTTCTTTGAGTGGCGTTCTGTGCCACCACCACCACCTGATCAAAGTCCTGCACAGTCACTTGTGGCAGGTTGGGATATTCGCTTTCATTCAAACATCACAAGACCCTTTGTGTCAAAAAAACACACATAACTTAAAAACATTTATGATTTGTCATTCTAGGGTCTGGGAATTCATTCAGCCAAAGTTGACCCACCACCGTCACCATTTTTTGGGGACCTGAGCAGATCGACATTTCCGAGACCGCCACCTTTCTTTATTTTCAGATATCGCATGATGGACACCAGTTGTTTTGGCTCATTTTGCATCTCATTATTGTTTGGTTGCCGATTAAGGAAAAAAAAACAATTAAAGGGGTCTGAGTCTTCAAGTGCAAGTCAATTAAAATTAGTTCAAAAGAAGTTAATTCGCAGCAAAAACAGGTCACTCATTAAGAAAAGGGTGAGAATAAAAACCTGCAGCCATGGTGGTCCTCCAGGACCAGAGTTGGCGACCCCTGCTTTAGAGACTCAAAAAAGTCACTGTATTTAAGGGCTTTATTTCTCTTATTTTTTTCATACGTTTTATGCATTATTCTTTAATTTTTTATGTAACTGCTTATTTGACAGCTACTAATGCACTTTGAGCTACATCGTTTGTATGGAAAAAGTGCTGCAGAAATACATTTTTGCTGTTGGAGAAGAAGTGTGCTATATATAGATATGCATTGGCATTTTCATAACTTAACCTTTACCAATCCAATACAGGGTCACAGGATTCTTGAACATAATCCTGTATCGTTTTGGGTAAAGTAGGAACGAAACCTAAACCATTGAGGCCAACGCCCGCACTCACCTAGTAGAGTCGATCACAACTAGCTTAGCTTTTTGAAACACTGCGCAGGCGCGGTTCGAATCTAAAATGATAACGTACGCATAAAGCAGCAGCGCTAACCACTGCACCACCGTGCCTTCCTCGATGACTGCGGTTATTTTGTGAAAATGCATTATAAATAAGAGAGATCCTTAGCACAAACCTTTGTTGCCGTTTTCCAAGATCAGATCTTCCTCTTTCCTCTGTTGCTCCCCGTGACGCACCGTCTTGCTTGTCAGCACCAGCAGGAGGACGACGACCCCCAAGAGGACCAGAAAGTAGGCGCTCCATAGCGTGTAGGTGGAGTAAGCGAAGACGTGGTTGAAGCAAAGACCCCGGCAGAAGTCGCTCAGTGTCTGGTTGCAGATGAAGTCCTGCTTGACGGAGCTCCACGTACTTTCCGCGATAAAGAGGGCCAGCATGCGTAAGCCAACCAGCCCGTACCATAGGAATGGACCCTGACACTGCAGCGCCGGCATAACGATAGGCTGAAACAGCCGACCCAATGTTAACCCAAGAGAGGCCATTTGGAGCGGTGGGGTAGCAGTGTAGTCCTTTCCGAGCCGAATCAGCCGAACCTATGAAAAGGCGGGCATGGAAAATAAAGTTTAAACTGGGTAGAGCAGCCGCCTGATAAAAGTATTTAAACATAGTGAAAGATTAATTATAATAATTATTAGAGTAGGTGCAAGACAGAGCAGCAAATCTTCTTTCACCACCACAAAAACACCGACCAGGTAACACTTGGAATTTGAACACACGTCTTTAAGGGGCTACCTTTCTAGCAACAAAGACGTCTTCCTCAAATCCTTGCTCTAAAAGGTGGAAATGATTAACGGGTGGAGACATTGGGCCATTCAATTAGTGAGCCTACGCTAAACTGTCATCCGCAGGTGCGACAGCGCCACCTTGCGACTCCTAGAGTCGTCGTCCATCCTGAGAGCCGAGGTAAGGAACGGCACATCCCGTTTATCCGAAACGACTAGGGAGGAAAGCAGGAACCGACCTCCGCCATCGTGTGTGGCGTAGTGGTTTGGACTTCAAACCCTGAAGTCTTGGGTTCAAATCCCCCACCTGACACATTGCGACCACAAGCGAGTCACTTCACCTACGTGCGCTCTAATTGGAAAAGCAAACGAAATGCGAACAACTCTGTCTCAAGTGTATAGTCGCCTTAACGTTCACATCTTTGGAGAAAAACGTGGGGAGAACATTCATACTCTACGTATGCACTCGGGGTCTGACCCAAGAAGCATCAGTGCTAAGACCCCCTCCACTGAGTTCGAAAGATGGATGAATTCGATGTGAAGTCACTTTGCCCTTTATATATCGAAAGGCTTCAACAGCAATCCCCTGAAGCCTGTGCAGTTGATTAAAGGCTTTCTTCATTTTTCTTTCTTTCTCTGTTTATTATTACTTGTGTGATAAACTGAGGGTCTCTCAAAGATATAGTCTAATATGTATAAGCGATCCAGAACCTTAGGTAGGGTGTGTGTCGTTCACTTTCGAAATGCCACCTTGAAGGCACGCAGCTTCAGCGTAACACAACACACAAAAAAGATTTTGAGTTTGCGAGAGCCACCGGCGCCACAGACAGCGCTCGGACAATTTGTTTTGTTTCTATCCATCCATCCATTTTAGCTGAATGCAGTTTGGACAAAACAAAGTCAGGTTGAGCCGTTTGACATCCCACCATTACTGAAGGAAGGGCAGAAAACACATCTGATAAAACTCCTAATGCGTTACACTCAAGAAGTCCAACTGCAGAACTGCAATGCGAGCACATGGAGATCCCACGCATCATTAATGCAAGTTCAAGTTTGCATTAAGTAAATTAATGACATCGACAAATCATGTATACGGTGATAATGTTTAGCTTAAATACAAAAGTATTGTAATAATTTAAAAAAAAAAAACAACAATAATAATAATAATATAATTGGAATAATAATAATTATTATGTATTCATTTATTTACTTATTTTTCATAAACATTAATGTCTCGTGACGCTGCATTAACAAAAGTATTGTAATAATTAAAAAAATAAATAAACAACAGCCAATAATAATAATAATGGTATAATAGCAATAATAATAATTATTATGTATTCATTTATTTATTTCTCATAAACATTAATGTCTCGTCACGCTGCATTAACAAAAATATTGTAATAATATAAAAAAATTAAGCACCCAATAATAATAATAATTAATAACGGTATAATAGCAATAATCATTATTACTATTTATTTATTCATTAATTTATTTATTTATTCATAAACATTAATTTCTCGTGACGCTGCATTAATTTACGAAGAAAGGAGGTGTTCAAACCCCACTCACACATGGGACCACGCCAATATCAGAACTGTATACTGTAGTCATGACCAGTTTGTTAAATGATATTATCCATCCATCCATCCATCCATCCATCTTCCAAACCTGCTTACTGTATATTGCACAGGATCACGGGGCAATTGGAGTCAGTCCCAGCAAGCAACGGACTCGGGGCAGGAACAACAGGACGCCAGTCCATCGCAGAGCAAACACAACGCACACACGCGCGCGGACCTATTTAGCAACACCAGTTCACGTGACCTGCATGTCTTTGGACTGTGCGATGAAACCGAAGTACCCGGATGAAACCCACATGGTCACGGAGAGAACATTTAGAGAACCCGGCATGAGAAGCATCCTTTTGCACAGCCACAGCTGCCGTGCATGTTACCGCAGATCCAGACCCGTCGTTTCTGGACGGAGGTTTACAGACGGAATGTTTTTTTGAGCTTTTATGTTCTCTTGCTAGCAGTTTTTAATGTTTTGACATGTGCTTTCCTTTTGATTTTGGATGGCAGGTATTTTTGAAGATGTAAACAGTTTATGTGTAAGTCGTATGTTGCGTCTATACCTCTCTTTTAAATATTCATGTTAGTTTTTATTGCTTATGTCGGTATTTTAATAACGTATTTAATGATATCAAATGTCTTTTAAAATATTTTTAAAACTAACAGAATAAAGCAACAGAAAAGACTCCTGAAGTTCGGCAAATAAATGATATTGGACGGGACGCGAGATCGTGTCTCCGCGTTATCACCACACCACTATGCCCTCCTTGCTTCTCGTTATCATTTTTATAATTATTATTTCTTTGCGTATTCGGAAATTGGATGTCCTGTACAAATAAACAAAATTCGTTAAACCCAATGCAACGCCTTTCTTTAAGTACCTGTATAGTAAACTTATTTATTTGCATCATCATAGTTCAGAAGATAATAACTCAATAAAATTTTACTTTTTATTTGGTTTCAGAAAAGTGTTTTAGCGGTGCCCGATTCAATGAATATAAACGGTGACCTTCCCTTTTATGCTGGCAAAGGCAAAATGAAGAATCTCGGATTAGTAAACAAAAGCCGCAAGATTCAGGAAATTTAATCAAAACACTCGCAGTCTTCCGGTAGGGCGGCCACTTCTGCTTATTGTTTGATGTGCGCGCGCCGTTTTATCACATAAGCGGTGTCTGTGCTTTGTCAGATGTGTTGGCCTGGATGTTATTGAACTTTAGCGCACTTTGCGGTGACAGCCTTTTCAGGTACAGATCGAAGTTTCTAACATTTATGTGGAATTTCCAGCTTCTGTTGATGGAAGCGCTAAAACCAAAAAAAAAAAAAAAGAAAAACTCGTCAGACACCTTTAATAAGACCGAGTAAAGAAATATAGTAACATCGAAAGCAAATAAGTAATTTTTATGGGAACAAAAGAATTGCTGTAGTGGGCTGGCGCCCTGTCCGGGGTTTGTTTCCTGTCTTGGCTGGGATTGGCTCCAGTAGACCCCCGTGACCCAGTAGTTAGGATATAGCGGGTTGGATAATGGATGGATGAATGGATGGACAAAAGAATTGCCTCGGTTAAGTAACTGTTAAGTAACTGTTAATAAGGGGTCGTAATAAATTCTGCTCTGATATGACCTGGCTTGAATTAAAGTCTGATATTGGCAAAAGCGAAACCAACGGAGTAGGGGCTTGTAGTATAGACAACAGTATATATATATATATATATATATATATATATATATATATATATATATATATAGATAGATAGATAGATAGATAGATAGATAGATAGATAGATAGATAGATAGATAGATAGATATATCCATCCATCCATTTCCCAACCCGCTGAATCCGAGCACAGGGTCACGGGGTCTGCTGGAGCCAGTCCCAGCCAACACAGGGCACAAGGCAGGAACCAATCCCGGGCAGGGTGCCAACCCACCGCAGTAGATATATATATATATATATATATATATATATATATATATATATATATATATATATATATATATATATGTATATATATATAGATATACAGTATATATATATTCAGTATATAAATAGTATATATAAAAATATTGAATACATATATTATACATAAATATATATATATAATATTTGGCAAAACTGTATTTCTAACGGGGCGGCATGGTGGCGCAGTGGGTAGCGCTGCTGCCTCGCAGTTAGGTGACCCAGGTTTGCTTCCCGAGTCCTCCCTGCGTGGAGTTTGCATGTTCTCCCCGTGTTTGCGTGGGTTTCCTCCGGGTGCTCCAGTTTCCTCCCACAGTCCAAGGACATGCAGGTTAGGTGCATTGGCAATCCTAAATTGTCCCTAGTGTGTGCTTGGTGTCTTGGTGTGTGTGCCTTGCGGTGGGCTGGCGCCCTGCCCGGGTATTTGTTCCTGCCTTACGCTGGCTACAGTTGTCACCAGCAGTGTTGACCCCTGAGTATGACTGACATTTTGAGGGTGTTTGTTTCACAAGGTCTGATCAGATAAGTAGCCTGTTGAAAACCGGGACATTTTGATCTTCCTTATTTATTTGTCGAGATGCATAACCCTGGACTGTCTCTGCAATTGTGACATCTGGCCACCTTAGTAAATTACATCCATCATCCAACCCGCTATATCCTAACTACAGGGTCTGCTGAAGCCAATCCCAGCCAACACAGGGCGCCAGCCCACCGCACGGCACACGCTAGGGACAATTTAGGATCACCCAGAGTTTGTTTCCTGCCTTGAGCCCAGTGTTGGGATTGGCTCCAGCAGACCCCCGTGACCCTGCGGGTTGGATAATGGATGGATGGATGTATTTCTAACGACCACGGTGAAAATGATGATGATGCTTATGAGGATCGGTCTTTAGAGTCCTGCTTTCATACCTTCGCAAGTTCCCCTCGATGCTTTCCTCGGAGTTTCTTACGTTTTCTCCCACATCACAAACACGACCCTCTTACGACGAACCGCTTCCGGTGAATGCAAACGGAGCCGGGGGTGTGCGGAACCCTAACGGACTCCATAAACTCGGTGCCCCGTATTATTATTATTATTATTATTATTATTATTATTATTATTATTGTTGTTGTTGTTGTTGTTGTTGTTGCTTTTCGATTGCGTTTTCGATTGCGTTTTCGATTGCGCTTTTTAATGATTGACTCTATTAAAATCTGTAAAATAAAATATTGCCTATACCTTACGCAGGTGTGCGCCACCCTTTTCTTCTTTTTAAAATTTCAACTAAACAATCTCAGTAGATTAACGGATATCTTAATTTCGTTGCCGTTACATTTTTAAGAAGTCATCCATCTTTATTCTGGTATTTCCGACTATCCACTTTCCTCCAATAAACAAAACTTGAAAACAAGGACCGTCCCAGGTGAGCCCCTCACTGTCGTTTCCCCACGCAGCACCTCACTGCCCGTCACGCATTCGCGTTTCTCACCTGTCAAACACCTTCATGTCGGCCTGCTAGTCGAACGCTCAGATTTGTGAACATTCATTGCTCGTGACAATAAGGAACTGAAAGTGACATTTTTGTTTGTGGTTAATATGGACGTTGCTTTGTTTGGTTGGCATTTACGTCGGCGGGGGGGGGGGGGGGGGGGGGGGGGGGGGGGGGGGGGGTTGTTTGGGGTTATGCGCTGTGCACGATATTTATTTATTTATTTATTTATTTATTTACTATTATACTATGCAGCACTTTACAGTACCAGTATTAGTATTTTTAATGGTACTTTACTGGGTTGTGTGGTTCCTCTTATCAGCGTTCGGCAAAGCGAGATTTCATTCTGTGAAGAGTTTATTGCATGGCCATATCAAATTGGTTCTTTAGTCTTTGAGAAAGTCCCTAATATGCAGACAAAATAGAATTTTTAATGTAGGCTGGAGATGAACGGATCAAGCAAACCTGAGTGTGATTGAATATGCAGAAATCGCGGTATTTAAAAAATCCGTTATCATCGTTATCACAGATCTAAATAAATGAAGTTGCTTTCTGGAACCTTTACGTGGACGGGTCCTCCATGGCGTCGCACTTTGGCACCTGAACGTTGCATTCAAGTAGAGATTGTGCGGCAGGACAGGGCGCAGGACACATTCGTGTACACACCATTCACACTTATGTATATACCTGTACGTAAGGGTACACGTAGAGTCAGGGTTAGCGTGACGTGTAACAGATACGTCAATTTGCCAATACATCAAGTAAATGCCAGACAAACGACTCAGCGAATTGGCCGGGAGTGGAGCTCGGAGATCTGGGGCTGCAGGGAGACACAATTTCGCCTCCTACAAGAGAAACAAATATCTTACAGTAGTTTTTAATACGTTTTTATGAAATTGTCGACGGCGTTATGTGCACTATATGTATGGAAAGCATAATTATAGGCTGTTGTAATCTTGATGCCTGCAGCAGCGTGCTTCAAGAAGAGCAGTACATGAAGAAAATGTGCTAATTTTTAACAGAAGAAGACATAAACAGTGAAGAACAGGAGGTCATTAAATAGTAGCCCGTGTATGGGCGAATGTTGTTACTATAGCAGCAGAAAAACTAAACCATGAATAACATGTAGTTGGCTCAAGCCTTTATCCAAAGCCACGAATGACATCTGACAAGCAATTTGTTACATTTCTCTTGTCTTCTCAATCTGAGGCTCAGACAGGTGAAGTGACCTGCTCAAGGTCACACAGTGTTACTAGCAGATTTGAACCCACAATCTCAAGGTGTGTTGGTCCAAAGTCTTAAGCACTACACCATACTGCATTTAGGTGGTATGTTGGAAAATAATGGAAGACTCAAAAATCCAAAAGTGTTGCATTCTGTACACCCAAGATTTCTTAAAGAGATAGATAGATAGATAGATAGATAGATAGATAGATAGATAGATAGATAGATAGATAGATAGATAGATAGATAGATAGATAGATAATTTTAATGTAGTTGACATGATGAAATTATATAGATACAGTAGGAAGATAATTTTTGTGTAGTCGGCAGGATAACAAAATTATATAGATTAGCTAGTTAGATAATTTTAGTGTAGTTGGCAGGATAGTATAATGATATAGATTGATTGACAGATAGAAATTTGATAGATAATTTTAGTGTAGTCGACAGGATAACTAAATTATACAGATACAGTAGATACATAATTTTAGTGTAGTTGGCAGGATAACAATATTAGATAGATAGATAGATAGATAGATAGATAGATAGATAGATAGATAGATAGATAGATAGATAGATAGATAGATAGATAGATAGATAGATAGATAGATAGATAGATAGATAGATAGATAATTTTCACATAGTCTGCAGGATTACATAGATAGATACTTACATACACCAGAAATGCACTATACAGAAGACACAAGGGGTCCACACTGTGTTAAATAACTGAGCCTGCCTTTTAATCAGCATGTTGATTTGCTGGGCCTCTCTTGGAATGGTGTTACTGGCCCATCACAACACACTGGCTGTCACAGAGGTGTAGAAACATAAACGACGTGACTGCCCACATTGAAAGAAGCACTCTGTTCAGGAACAACAGTCCACTCTGCCCTTTCTGTGTTTTGAGACCAGTACAAACCTACCATTGATGTAGACCCCCAGGTATCGGTAGCAGTGCATCACCTCCACATGCACACCCTGAATAGTGACCAGACGTTGAGGCTCTTTGGTTTGGGGAAAGTCGATGACCAGTTCCTTGCATTTGCTGATGCTGAGTTGCAGAGAGTTCTCAAAGTTCTCCACCTGACTCCCCTCCTCTGTCTCAGCCTCCTCATCAATACACCCCTAGAGTCACTTCTCCACTGTAAGTGACATGTCCTACTCCTATGTTTAAAGTTTGAGGTGCACAAGATGAAAATGAAAAGGTGGCAGGTCAGTCCGTTGTGGTGCTCCAGTGTTGTTCACATCCCTGTCCTTGAGCCTCACTAGCTGTGTCTGCTCGACTAATACTCCGTTCTTCAGGACACCACAGGTTTATCCACCTGCCTATTTCTGAGGTTACCTGTTAACTGGGACTGCTGATGGTATTGAAGGCTTTGGAGAAATCAAAACACATCATCATTACAGTGTTATCCAGACTTGTGGGGAATTGTATTTTATATTGCAATCTTTGTTAGACAGATAGGCTGTAGTTGGATATGATTCTTACTCTATTTCTGATTATTCTACAACATTCTTGCCTCTGTAGTGGATGTGCATTTAATAAAAATAAATTCAATTGAATTGTTGGTTGACATTTTTTTCTGTTGAGCCATCTCTGAGAGCAGGGGCCCAGTGAAAGACTGGCATCACTACCAGGCCTGGGTGCCACCTCGTCCCCATGGCTGTCGTCAGCAGCACTTATGATGACCATCGACATTTTCACTTTCTCTTCTGCTTCTGTCCGTGCCAGGAAGTTGAGATCTGACTGTTCAGCAGAAGGTAAGCTTTTTTAGGCTGAATGCTTTTGGTTTATTTCCCACACTCTAATTCTGCATCATATTATTTTAAATTCTTCAGGCATTTGCAGAGTCTTGAAGAAGGAAGTGTGAAAAGATACGTTCCTGAATAAAATGTGGTACTTTTCTATTGTTGTGACGCAACCCCCCACTTTCTTCCACCCCATTCCTTTATCTTAATCCCATTGTTTTTAGGAAACTTATGTTAATTAGTGTATGTCCTATCCCATCTCTTACCCTTATCTTAACCCCAATTGACTAAGTCCCTAATGTTAAAATAGTACTTAGGTTACCTTACCCCTCACCCATTCCCTTATCTTCACCTTGCCTCATGCTAATAGAAAAGTCCCTACAATTTCCCTAACCAGACTTATTGTTTGGCCTGTGGCTGATGAAGGTGAAATGATAAGTTTAAGAAAGCATTGATGACACTTGAACTTCTAATCCAACCCTGGTCCTGGTGGTCTGCAGTGGCTGTAGGTTTTCATTCTAACCATCTTCTTCTTGTTTCAGCTGTTTTGCCTTCATTTTAATTGACTCAGACTCCTTAGTTGTTTCTTTTTCCTTAATGAGCAGCCAAACAATAATGAGACCCAAAACAAGCAGATCACACAAAAATAAAGAAAGGTGAAGGTCTCGGTCAGGTTGGTCTGCTCAGGTAACTCAAACATCTCAATGGCGGTCTTAGAAAAAACAGAAAATCAACAGTCGGCTGCGGCAGAACGAGAGCGGCAACAAGTCCTGATATTAAATCTTCTTCTTCTTTCGGCTGCTCCCGTTAGGTGTTGGCACAGCAGATCATCTTCTTTCATATCTTTCTGTCCTCTTCATCTTGTTCTGTTACACCCATCACCTGCATGTCCTCTCTCACCACATCCATAAACCTTCTCTTAGGCCTTCCTCTTTTCCTCTTCCCTGGCAGCTCTATCCTTAGCATCCTTCCCCCAATATACCCAGCATCTCTCCTCTGCACATGTCCAAACCAACGCAATCTCGCCTCTCTGACTTAGTCTCCTCACTGTCCAACCTGAGCTGACCCACTAATATCCTCATTTCTAATCCTGTCCATCCTCGTCACACTCAATGCAAATCTTAGCATCTTTAACTCTGCCACCTCCAGCTCTGTCTCCTGCTTTCTGGTCAGTGCCACCGTCTCCAACCCATATAACATAGCTGGTATCACTACCGTCCTGTAGACCTTCCCTTTCACTCTTGCTGATATCCGTCTGTCACAAATCACTACTGACACTCTTCTCCAACCATTCCACCCTGCCTGCACTCTCTTTTTCACCTCTGTTCCACAATCCCCATTACTCTGTACTGTTGATCCCAAGTATTTAAACTCATCCACCTTCGGCAGCTCTACTCCATCATCCTCACCATTCCATTGACCTCCCTCTCATTTACACACATGTATCCTGTTCTGTTCCTAATGACCTTCATTCCTCTCCTCTCTAGAGCATATCTCCACCTCTCCAGGGTCTCCTCAACCTGCTCCCTACTATCGCTACAGATCACAATGTCATAAGCAAACATCATAGTCCACGGGAACTCCTGTCTAATCTCGTCTGTCAACCTGTCCATCACCATTGCAAATAAGAAAGGGCTCAGAGCAGATCCCTGATATGATCCCACCTCCACCTTGAATGCATCCGTCACTCCTACTGTAGACCTCACCACTGTCACACCTCCCTCGTACATATCCTGTACAACTCTTACGTATTTCTCTGCCACTCCCGACTTCCTCATACAATACCACAGCTCCTCTCGAAGGCACCCTGTCATTTGCTTTCTCAGGTCCACAAAGACGCAATGCAACTCCTTCTGGCCTTCTCTAAACTCCATCAACACCCTCAGAGCAAACATTGCATCTGTGGTGCTCTTTCTTGGCATGAAACCATACTGCTGCTCACTAATCATCACCTCACTTCTTAATCAAGCTTCCACTACTCTTTCCCATAACTTCATGCTTGACTCATTAATTTTATCCCCCTGTAGTTACTACAGTCCTGCACATCCCCCTTATTCTTAAATATCGGCACCAGTACACTTCTTCTCCACTCCTCAGGCATCCTCTCACTTTCCAAGATTCCATTAAACAATATGGTTAAAAACACCACTGCCATCTCACCTAAACACCTCCATGCTTCCACAGGTATGTCATCTGGACCAACGGCCTTTCCATTCTTCATCCTCTTCATCCTCCTTGCTAATCCGTTGCATTTCCTGATTCACTATCTCCATATCATCCAACCTCTTCTCTCTCTCGTTATGATATTCGTTATGATATGATGATAGTCCTGATATTCAATAACGGCTTCAATTAACAGAAATTGGCTGGAGTTTGACTTTCCAATTTAGCTGGTCATCCATTGGTTCGTTTCACATCTCATTTCTGATTGGCTGCCATTTAATGAAGAAACAAATCATTTCAGAGGACCGAATCCTTAAAAACAGGGCTATGAAAATGAAGGGAAAAGGAGTTCATTAGCAGTGAGAACTGATTAGGAAACGGGTTAGAATGAAAACCTGCAGCCACTACGTCCCACCAGGATTGGAGCTGGACACCCCTGATCTAATCACTGCTGAGAACTTAGTAGAATGGTTTTTGGTAACTATCTTCGTATGGAGGCAGTGATTACAATTGGATGACGGACGATTTTCAACACAACTGAGGAAAAATGAAACCCTAAAATCAAGCAAAGAAATGTAAAAAAAAATAAAATAATAACATACAGATGGATAAAACCAGAGGTTGTAAGGCTGATGTCTAAAAAAATGGAGACATGACAATGTTCTGAAATAAATACCCTACTGAAGATTCTGTTTGGCGTGTGCACTCAGAGTGGTCACAGAATGTACATGTCGTCTGTATGGAGACAAGGCCTGTCCAAGAAGCAAATTGGGGGATCGGGACACATTCCAGCAAGTACACCAGGAGTCTCCAATGTACTTCAACACACACACAGCCTCACCACACTTCAGCTGAAAAACCTTGTAGGATTTGGTAAAACGCTGAATGTGACTTTGAATTTGCAGCAAAACCTGAGGTTTCTCTTGCAGAAAAACATGAAAGAAATGCAGGTCAAATTACGCCAGAACAAAGTGTCTGAGACTGAAGAACTAATTTGTTATATCATGGATTTCAGAATAAAGGAATTGGAACATAGCGCAGTGTTTAAGCACATACAGTTGACAAAGCTGACCGTGGAATGCCGAACTCGATGGCAGCTTCTCTTTTCTTCTTGGTAGCATCAATGCCTGTGAGAAGTTCCAACTTTTCCTGTCGTGGATGCTAGGGGTCGCTGTTGCCACTTTAAACCCAATGGACAGACATGCAGGACACAAGGTCAAAGCACAGAGAAGTCATTTTAATTCTTTCTTCTCCAAACAGTGCCCTTCAAGCACCACAGCCACCAACAGACAATTAAATGTACACCACAAAGCACAATATTCTTCTCTCTCTTTCTCCTCGTCCACCTCCACCCAGCTCCAGCTCGCTTGCTGGGTCTTCAGCAGTCCTTTAAATAGTTCTTGACCCCGAAGTGCTTCTATTCTTCTTCCCATGTGACTTGCCAGCACTTCTGGGTCAAGGTGGAGAATCCCAGTTCTTTAATCAGCCTGGAAGTACTTTGTGACTTTGTACTTCCGGGCTATGGGGAAAATTTGACTCCCGAGGTTCTCTTGCAGCGTCCCCTGGCAGCACTCACAGTACCGAGCAGGGCTATGGTATAAAACTACATGTCCCATGGTGCCGTGCAGGAATCTGGAGCACCACTACACTGCAGGGAAGCTGCCATCTAACGTCTTGGGGGAAGTATTGTCTCAAAGCGGTTGCATTCCCCCATCCTTCCATTCTATGGGCGTCCCAGCCGTGTTGTGCTGCCGGCCGTCTATCACACTGTAAACGCAGCTTTAGTTACAGTGTCCTCCATAAAGTTTGGGACAAAGACATATTTTTTCTCCTTGATTTGCCCCTCTGCTCCACAGTCTAAAATTACAAATCCATCCATCCATCCATTTTCCAACCCACTGAATCCGAACACAGGGTCACGGGGGTCTGCTGGAGCCAATCCCAGCCAACACAGGGCACAAGGCAGGAACCAATCCCGGGCAGGGTGCCAACCCACTGCAGGACACACACAAACACACCCACACACCAAGCACACACTAGGGCCAATTTAGAATCGCCAATCCACCTAACCTGCATGTCTTTGGACTGTGGGAGGAAACCGGAGTGCTCGGAGGAAACCCACGCAGACACAAGGAGAACATGCAGACTCCACACAGGAAGGACCCGGGAAGCGAACCCGGGTCAAAAATTACAAATCAAACAATGCAAACATGATTAAAGTTGCATTGCAGACTTTCATTTAAGGGGATTTGCAGACATTTCGGTCACACAACTCTTCTTATACCTGTCCTCACCCCCATCCATTTTAAAATACCATTATGTTTAGACACAGCAATGGCAGGTCTGTTAAAGCCGTTGTCATATTTAGTTCTTTGTCACGTATCCCTTGCATGCAATGACGGCTTGAAGTCTGCAATTCATTGACATCACCACGTTCTGAGGATCTCCTCTAGTGATGCTCTGCCAAGCCACTAATGTGGCCATCTTCAGTTCCTGCTTGTTTCGGCAGGCTTGTTCCTTTAAGTTTTCTCATCAGCTTATGGAAGGCCTGCTCAATTGGATTGAAATCAGGTGACTGGCTTGGCCGTTGAAGAATTTTCCATTTTGTTAGCTTTGACAAACTCTTGTGTTGCCTCAGCAGTGTGTTTGGATCATTCTCTTGTTGTGGAATGAAGGGCCATCCAATGAGTTTGGAGACATTTCCATAGATCAGATGTTTCTATACACTTCAGAATTCATTGTGTCATCAGCAGGTCCATCATCAATGAAGAGAAGTGTGTCAGGACCTGTGGCAGCCATATATGAACAAGCCATAACACCCCCAGCACCACCATGTTGAACAGATGAGGTGGTCTGCTTTGGATCTTGGGCAGCTCCTCATCATCTCCACGCTTTGCTCTTGCCATCACTCTGATGCAGGCTCATTTTTGTCTCGTACGTTTTTCCCTGAATTGAAGGACTCTTTTGTAGACTGTAATCGGTCCATCCTGTTTTTGTGGTTTTCATCTGACATTGTGGCCTCTGTGTTTCTGTTAATGGAGTCTTCTGCTGATAGTTGTCTCTGACCCACACACATCGGCCTCCTGAATACCGTTTCTGATCACAGGGTTAAGTGCTGGTGAAGAATGGACCTCCCTATTTCGGGGAGCTTCCGTAAGACCTAGAAAGTGCTCCCGGCATGCTCCCCAGTGAAGTGCTCCCAGGTCCAGCATAAAAGGAGGTGTCTTACCTCATGCGGGGGCTCAGAGTCAGGGGAGATGCTCGACAACGCTCACTGAGGTGACACAGAGGGTGAAGGAGGTGCTTTATTGAGATGGGTCCAGCTGCAGACCTCCGCAGCTCCACAATTCAGCAGCTCCACTGGAGAGTCAATTGGATTGCAGGTTGTTGTCACTTGGTCCACTTGACTTGAGTCAGATAGCCAACCTAAACCCCAACCCGAATCTTAACCAGGTGTTATCACTGATGTACTGTATAATGTAAAGTGAGAACCTTCTCAATGGAGTGGACCTCTGGGGGTCTGCCGCTGGAGTTTATTGGCTTTTTTGGATTGCAGGCCTGATTTGTTATTGTGATCAGGTGCTGTCACCCAATAAATAACTTTTATTTTATCTTGAACTGAGTTGTGTCTGGTGTTTGGGCTTTGGGCACCCCCTAATGGCCACAAGTGACATATTGCTTGGGTTTTCTATATCATAATAATAAGAAGCCCCTGCTGCTGGTGAGGAGCTATTGATGGTTTCACTTCTTGTTCTTCTGCCACAGGGGTCTCACCTTCACGTACTCTCGTGAGTGGCCAGGATTCACTCCCCACTGTAAACAGGTGCTATTTCTCGATTCATTTTTATCTTTTTCACATATAATAGATGGTATGACGTCTGAGAAAGTCCTTACAGTATCAGTTTTGGCAGAAGTGTGGATTAATATTATGTTGGTAAAACACCTGAAATCCAGAGCTCAAGTAATGCCTTTCATTTTCTCTTCCGTCTATTAATTACATTCATGAAATTCTGTAAGTTGTGCTTCCGTAAGACAGTCGCCAGTCCTTAGGGCTGATCGGCAGCCTTGTCCTCCTAATGAACTTCTCACAGATGCCCCTTCTTTCAAAAATATGTTTAAACAAAAAACTGGCATCTCAAGAGCTTAAAAGATAAACCCAGAGGAGGCTCTGGTGACATTCTTGATTGATAACGTCACTCCGGTATGAAAGACCTGAAAGGCAAGGTGACATAAACGAAGGGGGAGGCGTTACCTCTTCTAGTAGGCACAAGCAGAAAGAAAGTGAAAAGAGCAAAAACAGATTGGTCTGGAGCCCACTGTGCTGGCACTGAGTGGAAATGCTGCTATCCCAGAGCCCACCTACTGTACCCTAGAGTCCATTTGAAATCGCCTGTTCAATGAACAAGCAAATGTGTTGTGGACAACAACAAGATATGGGGGTGCACACCCAGGATGCCTTATCTGTGAGCAGGGCCGTCTTAATGCATAGGCACGCTGGGCAGTTGCCCGGGGGCCCCATGCTAATCTATGTTTATTGTGACTTGCTGTCAATAAATCAATACTGTCCTATACTAAACTATAAAAATTTGTTATTGTGTTACAAGTGGACATTGGCATTCGCCAGTCAGGGTCACTTCTGTAACCTCACGTGCCTGTATGTGCACGGATCTCACGCACGACATAACGTAAAAGCGTAGATGTTAGCGTCACTTCAACTCAATTCTCTGCAAAGAAATTTCCCAAATGTTTGTGTTGAGCCCTTGATTAATAATAAATAATTTATAGTCATTTCATACTGTGCCATATCTGTCTGTATGGTTTACCAATTGAGTATCGTTTATATGTTTTGTCTTTTTCAAGGCTCGTGTTATATTGTTCAAATATTTGTGTTGATTAATCTTTGCTGTACAGCAGATTTTTTAAGGTTTGAACACTGATTTTGTTGGAATTACCAATACAATAAATATATGTTTCATTTTATCGACCATTTCCATTTTTATTCCTGTGAGTGGTTGTGTAGGTAGGGGTCCAGTGCACTGCTTTGCCCGGGGGGCCTATAATACTGTTAAGACAGCCCTGTCTGTAAAGGTAGCCTTGCTCAGCACTGTGTCACTATGGCACCCCTTCCTTTCTTCCTTTCTCTAAAAATGAACTGAATTGTGTCATTTTAATCATGTTCTGCATTGTTCAGTGCAGAATTTTCCTTCAGTTTAAAATCATTCAGAGAAGCCAAACCTAAAAGAGAGGAACAAAGAAACACTTAGATGGCACAATGTGACAAGCAGGAAAAGGGGCGGCCACTTCTAGGCCTGAACGTGTCAGCTTAGGATGAAGTTCTCCTCTTCAAGGGGCAACATACAGACCAGCATTTCAGTGCACTGCTGTGCCAGCCTCAGTGGGAGGTAGAGATGTCCAAAAATATATATTAATAAAAGTTTGAACAAAGGAGTCTCGATTACAAGACCAAATGAGAGACGCTTCATGAGAGCAAATGAAGGACAGCTTCATTTGTTACAGCTCACTAAGCAGAATACAGGCCACCTCCCCTGGTTAGGTAATAAAAGTACTGTAAATGTATTCAGTACATTTTCCATCGAGAGCCTGCTGATGTACTGTATCACAGTATGGTATGGCAGCTGCACCATGGTAGACAGGGAGAGGCTTCAGAGAGTAGTAAAGGCACCACAGAAGATCATCGGCTGCCCTCTTCCCTTCCTGATGGACATTTACACCTCCTGCTGCCTCAGCAGAGCAAAATATATCATCAAGGACAGCTGCCACCCTGGCTCTGTTCTGTTTGACCTGCTGCCCTCAGTGAGGCGCTACAGGGGCATCACAACAAGGACAAACAGACTCGAGAACAGTTTTATCTCCCAAAAGCCATAACCACTCTAAACTCACACGGGCACTGACTACACAGTCTAACCCCCCAACCCCTGGACTTCCTTCTATCCATCAACTGTGCAATATCCAATATCTAAATAGATAGATAGATAGATAGATAGATAGATAGATAGATAGATAGATAGATAGATAGATAGATAGATAGATAGATAGATAGATAGATAGATAGATAGATAGATAGATAGATAGATAGATACTTTATTAATCCCAAGGGGAAATTCACAAATGGTACTGATAATAACTGTGCAATATCTGTATACTGTACAATATCATTACTCTCACAGTCCAACATTCACTACTCACTGCACATGATCATCATTATTGTGCAATATTTAAATTATGTGCAATAACCCAATAGTGCAATAGTTATTATTCTTTCCATATGTATATAGTGTCGCAGAAATTTTTTTCAGCTTCTTTGCAACTTTTTGCAACTTTCTGCACCATTTGTTTATTTGTTTATTTACTTGTTGTGTTCTACATATATGTCTGCACTGAAGGAGCTGCTTTTAATCTCATTGTACATGTGTATAGTGACAATAAAAGGCATTCTGTTCTATTCTATTATACACATGCAGCATATACAGTATATGTACATTTATACTGCAACCACTAGGAGGAGCCAGAGAGCACCAAACCACACACCCAGCATTACAGCCCACAGGATAGATAGATAGATAGATAGATAGATAGATAGATAGATAGATAGATAGATAGATAGATAGATAGATAGATAGATAGATAGATACTTTATTAATCCCCAAGGGGAAATTCACATACTCCATACTGATAAAAACAAAATTAATAAAAAGAGTGATATACCATTGGGATTAATAAAGTATCTATCTATCTATCTATCTATCTATCTATCTATCTATCTATCTATCTATCTATCTATCTATCTATCTATCTATCTATCTATCTATCTATCTATCTATCTATCTATCTATCTATCTATCTATCTAAAAACACAGTGCAAGTTAAATATGCAAGGTGTAGAGTTCGAGGCAGGTATAACAGACAATATCTTTGTATAATGTTAACGTTTACCCCCCCAGATGGAATTGAAGAGTCGCATAGTGTGGGGGAGGAACGATCTCCTCAATCTGTCAGTGGAGCAGGACGGTGACAGCAGTCTGTCGCTGAAGCTGCTCCTCTGTCTGGAGATGATCCTGTTCAGTGGATTCTCCATGATTGACAGGAGTCTGCTCAGCGCCCATCGCTCTGCCACAGATGTCAAACTGTCCAGCTCCATGCCTACAATAGAGCCTGCCTTCCTCACCTTTTTGTCCAGGTGTGAGGTGTCCCTCTTCTTTATGCTGTCTACCCAGCACACCACCGCGTAGAAGAGGGCGCTCGCCACAACCGTCTAATAGAACATCTGCAGCATCTTATTTCAGATGTTGAAGGACGCCAGCCTTCTAAGGAAGTATAACCGGCTCTGTCCTTTCTTGCACAGCGCATCAGTATTGGCAGTCCAGTCCAGTTTATCATCCAGCTGCACTCCCAGGTATTTATAGGTCTGCACCCTCTGCACACAGTCACCTCTGATGATCACTGGGTCCATGAGGGGTCTGGGCCTCCTAAAATCCACCACCAGCTCCTTGGTTTTGCTGGTGTTCAGGTGTAGATGGTTTGAGTCGCACCACTTAACAAAGTCATTGATTAGGTTCCTATACTCCTCCTCCTGCCCACTCCTGATGCAGCCCACGATAGCAGTGTCATCAGCGAACTTTTGCACATGGCAGGACTCCGAGTTGTATTGGAAGTCCGATGGCTGAACAGGACCGGAGAAAGTACAGTCCCCTGAGGCGCTCCTGTGCTGCTGACCACAATGTCAGACCTGCAGTTCCCGAGACGCACATACTGAGGTCTGTCTGTAAGATAGGCCATGATCCATGCCACCAGGTATGACTCTACTGCCATCTCTGTCAGCTTGTCCTTAAGGAGCAGAGGTTGGATGGTGTTGAAGGCGCTAGAGAAGTCCAGAAACATAATTCTTATTGCACCACTGCCTCTGTCCAAGTGGGAGAGGGATCAATGAATAAATTGAATAAATATGAATGAATAAATGAATAAATTAAAGGGTTTTTATTCCATGAAGCACCTTCCAATGAACAATCAGCCACAATTATACAATAAACCAACAATAAATCACAGCATTACTATCTTACATCGTAGGGACGGTCTCTCTGTGTGTTTGTGTGTGTGTGTGGGTGTGAGTTCTGACAACGAATGAATGCTCATCCAGAAGTACAATGCAAATAACGCAGTGACAAGGAATAAGGAATGCAACTCACAAATAGAAGAGAAGCTCAACTGTCTGATGTTTGATGCTTTATGTACTACAACAGAATTTAAAATAAGATTAAAAGGGCCTAAGATTACATCTGAACTTGCTACACCTGTAAACCTTTGTCATGGACATGGACTCTGTGAGGCAGCACATTGTTTGCTTTCAGAATAAGTGAAGACAATGTGATTCTTGAAGCGTATTACTTTGCTGGAAAGTCATCGAATTTGACACACTCTGTGATTTCTTGTCATGTGACTTGCCACACCCCAGTGATGACATCAGTAGCTGCAATCCCCAATCACCAGGAAGTGAGCTTCATGTCATGTGACATCTTCTAAAGAGAGCAGAGGACAGTTCAACTTATCCAGAGCTCACTTTTAATAACAATAATAATAATAATTCATTACATTTATATAGCGCTTTTCTCAATACTCAATCTCAGAAACAGATCCTCCCAGGAGTTTAAAACTAAAGGAGTAATTGAGCCAAATGACAAATTATTGGAAAAATATTGTAGGGAAAATGTTTGGGAAAGGGAGAGGAAATAAAGAGGGACAGAGCTGTGTGATACCTAAGAGGTGTGGTTAATAAGTGCATCTTCTTAAAGTCTCTTTGGTTTATTTTATTATAGTTGTACACCAGAGGTCGCCATTTACACACTCTTTGGAAGAAGCTTACAGACTGTACAAATAAAAGCGAAATGGGACCAGGTAAAGGCTATTTGAAAAATTCAAAAGGGGTCCTCCAAACAAATGCATAAGTTAGAGAGCCTGGGACCCCCTGTATGTGAGGCTTACCCTGAGGAAGGAAATTTCCTATGACAGCCTCACGTCTGACTTTTTAAATACACAAACCTCATTTCAGCTACCACATACACATTTTGGAGAGCAGTAATGAAAGCAATGGAATCCCATGAAGATGCAGGCAAGTCTCAAATTGCACAGAGGAATTCCACGCCCTGAGGTGAATGAGCTGAGCTCACCTTCTCCACACCTTCTGTCTTAATGTTCTCACCCTGGGGAGTGGTGATTCATTCCACTTCTCCTATTACTGTCCTGACCACAAAGACGAGTACAGTTCTCTCTCGAAACTTGAAACACATTTGGCAGTTTTCATTAATTAATCCAGTGAAGTTAATGACTAAAGCTGGTAGAACAAGCTTTGAAGGTACAGTGCAGGTGGACACCAAGAATCATCTCCAATCTTTTTTTCTGACCACTTTTGCCTGATTAGGTTGTAACTGCCAGTGGAAGCTCAGGGTAGGTCTATTATGGGATCACTTGAAGACATGTTACAGTTTTTTAATTTTAATGTGATAGGTCAACTACTGCCTTCTCTGTAGAATAGGCTTCCAAAAATGTTGGCTGTTGTTTCACCTCCAATTGTCCTTTGCCGACCCCGAAGAAACACTTTAGCTACCCATTTTATTTTTACTTATAATAAATTGAAATGATGTTGAAAATCTCAGAAAGACCTTGGCCATCTTAATGGATACTTAATGGAATTTCACTCGTCAGGTCAGGTCAGGTCAGGTTGGGGATCCTGCACTGTTTTAGCGCATTGCCGCACCCACCACATGACAAAACATCTCAGGATCCTGGTTGGCAGCCCCCCAGGCAGACACGAGGACTAGTCCCACCATCTGGAAATGACCCTCTATCTGCTACAGCCAGGTGTTAGCGTGGGCGTCCCATTGGCCTAGTTCATCTGCTGGGGTCCTCAATAATGAGCTAGATCACCCTCTGGGGAATTGAGCCACATGGCCGTAGCGCCGCAACTGACACTCCCTCACAATGCAGGTCATGTGCCTCATTCAGGACTCCATGCGCAGCACAAAGTCAAACCAATGGTACCCAAGGATTCTCTGAAGAGACACACATGAATGAGTCCAGTCATCATCTCAAGTCACTGGACAACCATATAGCAAAACAGGGAGCACCAGGACTCTAAAGACTTGGACCTTTGTCATTTTGCAGAGATATCGGGAGCGTCACACACCCCTTTCCAGTGGTCTCATGACCCCCCCATCTACTGCCTCGTCCAGCATACATAAATGGTAGGTCAGATGGACCTCACATGTTCTAACTTTTCTCATAAACTTAATTTTCCTACGTGATGGTCATCACAGGAGAAGGGTTTTTACCTGCCATTGATTGGATGACCAAGGGTATGGTGGGTGTCATGTTAATCACTTTCTCTTTGGCTACTGTACTTACGAATTTGAAAAATTGTGACTGAACCTGTGAACTGCTTTGACCACCACATAACATGCACTCCTCTGGGTTCTACTCTGGACGGCATGCTGTGAAACATTGGAGGTAACAAGATAAACCATATTCTTCCATGCAACCTTGGCTTTGCGGGTTTCCTTTGATTCTGAAAATTCAAAACTTCAAAATATTTACGGTTAAACTGGACTTGGTGGTCCGCTCCTCCCTAAAATCAAGTAGTGACACACAGAATAGAGAAAGAACACCACATTGGTGAGAAGTATCATGCCGGAGATAAAGACAAGTGTGTAGATGGACATTTGCTTTTCAGGACTAGCTCGAACAATACAGATGTACGGTCCTGGGCACAGCTCTGTTTGGCACAGAAAAGGCTCCCCGTCCACCTTGGGCAGCTGCCAGAAGATCAGGATAGTGAGGAAGACTGCTTCAATGGCAATCCTTAGGAAAACGGTCATAAGGTAGAGGCAGAGGACAGTTTTCCTTCTGTGGAAATCAATCATCATATCTTTGTTGGCCAGGTCATGGCCTTTGACCCCTGTGATAGTAATGTGGACATCCAGATCTTCGGTGGGGTCCTTCCTCAGTCGCTTTTTGATTAGGTTGTGCCGCAACTGGGAGGCAAAGAGCTCCATGAGGAGGACCGAGATGGCAAAGAGGATGTAGGTGAAGTTCCACAGACTGACCATAGGCAAGTTAAAGTGCTGGTTGAAACAGGACTTGTGGCAAAAGTCTGTGTAGGTCACGTTACAGCTAAAATCTGAATCCAGCTTCCCCCAGGGCATCTCCGAAATGTAGAGAGTGACCAAGCGGATGGTTAGAAATCCAAACCATAGTGTCCGACCTGTGTAGTCCGTGGAGGCCTCAACAGCAGTTCTGAGAATTGGGATCAAGCCTGTTACAATTGCCGCCATCGTTCTTCTCAACCTATGAAAGGAATACATAATTTTAGAATGAGATAAAGAACTAAGATAGCAGGTCTCAGTCAGGCTAGAAAGGACTGGCACGGGTTCATACTGGCATCTAGCATTGGGTAGGTAGGTAGATAAGTAGGTAGGTAGGTAGGCAGACCTTATTACCCCAAAAGGAAATTTGTAGGCCCACATTACTGAAGCTTCATCTCCAATTTACCATTACTATTGCTCTACCTTAGTGGACGAGAGCATTAAATGATATTTCATGCAGATAGTTTTTAGAGAAGGGGTGCACATGTGAGAAGAAAAATCTAATTTATACCAAAGGAAGAAATTGGTGAGAGCTAAAATGGTATCATAATCATGGGGAATGTTAGGGTTCAGACAGAGTCCTAGTCCCGTCTCCAGTGCGTTTTCCTTTTGTTTGATTTTTCGATTGCTTTTCAATAATGTTTTCAAAAATATTATTGATTTTGTTTTTGATTTTTATGTTATTATTATAATGATGTTTCATATTCAATTTTCCTGTCCCTTTAAATTTTTAAATATTTAAAATTTCCTTCACCCTTAGTGCTTTTACTGCATATGTTTTCTGGGTTGGTTTTCTCATTCTTGCATTTACTGAAGACGTTTTAATATAAACATCATCAGCATCATTACATTGTTTTTATGGATGCCACCATTTGTTAATTTGTTGCCTCAGTGACGATTTGGAATTGTTGCAGTTTGTGATGTCATTGAGGCAGAAGGATCAATGGTCACTTCCAATGATTTTTCGCTATCCGAGATTTCAGATATACAGAAATTCTTGGTGCTTTTGTGTGTTCTCCCAGAGCTAGAGACGGCGAAGAACTCTAACTAAAAGGATTAGGAGATGAACGTAGTCAGAAAAAGAAGCAAAGAACAGTTAGAAGATAAGAATGTCTATCAAAAATCAGACCACGATGTCAAAATGTTTGGTAACCAGGAAAAGTTTTATCACTACGATTCACACACCAAGCATTATTTGTATCCAAACTAGGAGGAATACATGTTCTCCACTTTCCTTCCACGGTCCAAAGACATTCACGTTAGGTGGATTGTTAATGCTAAATTGGTTTCTGATGTGTGTGCGTGTGTGCGTGTCCACCCTGAGATGGACTGCTGCTTTGTCCAGGGATCATTCCTGCCTTCTACCTGATGCTTGCTGGGATAGGCTACAACAACCATGTGAACCTGCTCTGCATAACCAGGTTTGTAAAATATGGATGGATGAATGTACTGGGAGAGACTGGAGTGAGGCATAGAGAAAATTGGGCTTAGTCAACACCATTAGAGATAAGGGTGAAGTAGGAAGCATAGTATAAGTGTGCCGGGGTAAAGATTGGAGTGAGGCCTGGAACAAATTCTCTTAGAGACTGTGGTGAGGTAAGCAGAATGTAGGACTGAGATTACACCATTAGGGGTGAAGTAGGAAGAAAATGGGGCCAACATAATTCTTGTAGAGACTGGAGTGAGACATGGAGAAAATTGGACTTCGTTAACAACATTACAGATAGGGATGATAAATGATCTGGGCTGGGCTGGGCTGATGTTAGGGGTGAGGCCTGAAGCAATTAGGAGTGGGCTAATTCTATTAGAAGCTGTGGTGAGGTATAAAGAAAATGGAACTGAGCTAACATCATTAAAGCCAGGGCTGATGTAGCAAAAAAATGGGATTGGGCTAGCACCATCAGAGATAGGGGCAACATAGAATAAACTGGAGCCAGGATAATCCTGGTAGAGACTGGAATGAGATATGGAGAAAATTGAACTGGGGCTAATCCCAGTAGAAGCCAGAGGGAGCCATGAAGAAAACTGGACTGGGACCATTACATATAGCGGGTGAAGTGTAAAATGAACTGGGCTGACATAAACATTGGAACAAGGCCTTGAGCAATCAGTGGTGAGCAACTTCTCTTTGAGACTGTGATGAGGTATGAAAAAATGGAATTGGGTTATCACCATTAGAGATATGTCTGAAGTTGGAAGAAAACTGGGACAGGATAATCTTGGTAGAGACTGGAGTGAAACATGAACAAAAATTGACTTGACTAGCACCATTACAGATACAGGGAAATGGACTGGACTAGAGATTGGACTGAAGCATGGATTCATTAGGTGGCTAATTCTGTTAGAGACTGTGGTGAGGGATGGAGAACATGGAGCAGGGATAATCGTAGCAGTGATCTTTAAGCAGAATATATTGGTCTAATTCTGATGTAGACTACAGTGAGTAGTAAAATTGAAACGGTTCTCTTGGATATGTGTGGGTGTCACTGGCAGTTTGCACCTTTCCCCATTCCTGTTAAGGGTGGAATGGCTGAATGTGTAAGGCAAACCAATGGTACATGGGGACGGGAGCACATGACTCGGAGGGGCAAACAAACTGTACGGGGAGGAGCCAAACTTATGTAAATGTGTAGCGGGAAAAAGGTGAAGGGGGATAAGAGAGCACAGAGCCAAAGGAGATGGAGACGCCATCAAAATGGCAAGAGGGAAATCTACTCAACTTGTGGAAAAAAGTTAGGTGAACCCGAATTCATTTCTGTCAGAATCGTTTTTTCCTTTTTTTTATGAACGAGGTGAAGTCATTTGGGAGAGGACCTGACGGGCCAACATAAGGGGCCGAGTAGCAGTATCGCTTCCCAGAACAGGAGGTACAGCTCAGCGGATCGTTCGCCATCACAGATTGTAAATAATCATGTTTAACAGTGAATATTTAAAGGACACTGGTTTTCATTCATTTGTTTTTCACATTTGTGTATTAGGGGTGTACATTGTTAATTGTTTTGTGTCGTGATTCGTCTCTGGGGTGGTGGGGGAGCGCTGCAGCGCAGTATTATGTATATAGGGGCTTGTTTGTTGTGTCCAATGCCTCAGTTTACAGGACAATAACAATTCTTTTATAACTCCGCTTTGCATTCGCTGGCATGTTTCTGTACTCGTGGTGGGGTATTAGGGAAGTTGTGTTGGTCGCTCGCGCCCCGGATCATTTCTTTATTTTTTTTCTTTCTCTTTGCTGCCACTCTAGCACCTATTATAATCGTGCCGGGTCAGGATGCGGTACAAAGTCAACGGGACTGCGATTAACCAATATGGACTGGAGTGAGGACTGTGGAGTACAGGATACTTCCAAAATAAGTACTCACCAGTGTAAGATATAACAGGAAGACTATACACTTTTTAACGAGCTGAACATTAGGAGATTAGAAAAAGCTATGAGCTATCAGGTTGTGGTACTACCAGCATAGTCTGACCAGTAAGGAGAGGAGGAGAAGGAGGAGGAGGACTGTTCAAAATCTTAAACAGAATGGTGTGAAGAACATGAGAGTGGGCTAATCTCATCAAAGTATGGGGAAAAGGAGGAAGAAAATTACGCCCGGGGTAGGACTGGAGTGAGACATAGAGAATATTGTACTGGGCAAGGTGGCTGGGTGGCCGGGTGGAGCAATGGTAGCTACCCTGGATGCTACCTGAGTTGAATTCACCCCATGTTCTCATAGGTTTCCTCTGGGTGGACTGGTTTCTTCTCACAGTCCAAAGACATGCAGGTTAGGTTGATTGGCGATTCTTAAAACCTGACATGTGTGTGTGTGTTCCCCCTGCGATAGGCTGGCACCCTTTTAAAGATTACGCTTGATGCTTGATGGGATAGTCACCAGATTCCTATGGGGCTAATCCACTAGGTTAAAACTCAAAGTTCAGCTCCTGGAAGGCTACAGTGGCTACTGGTTCAAAACTGTGTGAGTAATTGAAAGAAAAGTTAGGTTAATGGAACTACGGACTGGTGAGCGAGGTCATCAGCTGTAGAAAGTGGTGTGAGAAGGGAGATAGAAGAACTCAGACTGGAGAGGCTTACTAGAAGTTTGGAGTGATTGTCTTCAGTGTCAGAGTTTTAAGGCAGAAAGGGAACGAGTTAGTGCTCTTCTTCTACTTCTGCTTCTTGTTATGGGACTACACGGTGGATCATTATATCAACAGTAATACTTTCCAGGAAAATGTAAAGATCAAATGATGTGTGGAGACTATAATGGAGGGCTCAATGGCACAGATTCTGGTCTTTGACAAACTCTGTTTTCAATACCAGGAAACACAAATACCAAGAGGGCTGAATGTGAGGTCCAGTTTCCTGCTGAAATTTACTCAGCAGCTCCATTTAAGGCCTCTGCTGCCATTGGAAGTATGCGCCTAACAGTTGTGAGGCCCTTGTGTTTCAGCTTTTTTGCATATTATTTACTTGTTCCTTCATTTGTATTCATGACTAAGAGAAAGGACCTTGCGCTTCTGGAGTGAAAGCTCAGTCTCCATGTGCCATGCGGGCAGAAACGGGTGGCCCTGTCTGCACGGATTGGCGGCTTAACACTTTTTTTGTTTAAGAAGAGACTGCTGCCAAATGAGACCACAGGGACGGAGACTCTCAGTAAATAAAAAGCGTCTAAGAAGACTAACAGGTCTCCTGTGTCTAGTCATGCATGCACTTCCGTGTTTAACCGTTTCCCTTTGCCATCAGTACTTCTTCAAAACTCACCAGTTAATAAATGTTATTTTTCTTTGAGACGTTACATTACAAAAGAATGGAAATTAGGCAAGACAAGATCATGAAAGCGAAGAATAGCAGAAACAAAAGTCATTGGTTTCATTCATCACTCGCAGCAAAACACCAACAGGAGATCAGCTAAGTGGCATTTTCAAGGAGCTCCTAATGGGGCTCATCCTGGTCAATAAAGACATTGTATCTGAATTCCAGGACTCTGCACTTGGATTCTATCAGTAAAATATTCTCATTAATTTTCCCAGAAGCCCATACTGGCACACCATAACTGAGAATAGCCTCCATTCATCTCCTATTAGATCTTTTCTGGTTCCCATTCTCTAACCCGTACAGGCCTTGACATATTATCCCCTATAGCCTGACATTTGACGTTGACGTCTCCCTAACAGTTCTTCCTCTCCATTCTTTCCAAGCATTAGCCAGCTTTTCCCTTAAATTCTCAACCCACCAATCCACTCCATTTTATCGACAGGAATTCCACAAATCTCTGTAAATCGCATTTCCTGACAGTACTTCAGATTCCTTTCTCTTTAGCATTCACTCGCTGAGACTTACTTGCACACCGGGGAGCAGCCGTTTCTTCACAACCATGTCATGCCACTTAACTCCCTTCCCACTGTGGAAACAGGCATGTCTAAGCAAATCCTTACCTTGCCCTCCTGGTGCAACTCGTCAGAGATTTGTCCTTCTTAGTCTGTCGCTTCTTCTCCTCATTGTACCATTCTGACAGGAATCGCGTATTCAGATACCTGTAGACTGGCACAGGCGAGTGCAAGAAGGAGCTGAGAAGCTGGGCTACAGGAGGGTAGAAGAGGTGTCGCCTTCCTAGTTGTGGTCAGAGTAGACATACCTGTTTGACAGGTAAAAGAGGCAGGTGTTGTTCCAACGGAGCTCCTCCCTGGCCTATCAGATTGCAGAGCCTTTTGTGCTCCAGTCAGCATTCAGACAGTCTGCCGTTTAGTGGCTAAGTGACGCCTCTAGTCAAATTTCTATGCTACCTACTCTACTGTATGCTCAGATGTGATGCCCGAGTGAGATTGAATCACTCAGGATGAGATACCTTCAAGTCATTTAAAGCGACAGCCACTCTACTCCTGGGCTCTTGCACGCCTCATACAGCTTAGTTGCTGTGTAGATGGGTCCAGTCAGTGTGTTAAAGACGAATGCTTTACGACTGATCTCATTGGACGCTTCATCTCCATGCCTGTAAAGACACTCCTTGTGCAAACCATCTGAGTAAATTTAATTTTAAAGCTAAACAGACTATCAGTTTGTGAGGCTAAAGGACTTTGAGAGCAACACTGGAGCACCACATGAACAGGCCTGTCTGCTTTTGTCTTCACTCTGTACACCTACGCCTATAAATATAACAGCAAGTCAGGTCTCTTTCCAGATATTCTCAGATGGTTCTGCACTTACTGGGTAGATTGATAAAGGGGACGAGGAAAAGGAGAGGAGTCAGGGGAAGAACTTTGTTTCTTGGTGCAAAGAATCTTAATACCCACAAAGCCAAGGAATTGGTTACTGGTTTCCAATGCAATAAAGAGCCTCTATGGGCGGTCACATTTCAGGGAGTAGGTGTAGAGGTGGTCCACTCCTATAAGTACTTTGGGATCCACCTTAATGACAGGTTGGACTGGTCATGGAACGCAGAGAAACTAGAGAAGAAAGGGCAGTTTCTATTAGAATTGGCAACATTTCGACAAGAAACATTTAAGTTAAAGCACATATTTGAATATTTCAAATATATGATGCAACTATTCTTATGAACACCCTGAAATAGGGCAGCTTACGCTAATTCAGACTTTTTATAGTTGTTTTGCCAGCTTCCCATTTTTGGGCCTCCTCTGTCTGAAGCCAGCAGGTTGTGTTTGGGGCCTGGCTGTGTTTGGATGGACTTCTCGTGACCCACGACAACTTCATAGAGGTTGCTGCTACCCTGACTGATTGCTTCACCAACACATATCACGTCATAAGCTTTCACTTAAGAGCAACATCAAGGTTCTCGCCCCAGTGGTTCACACAACCCTTAGCATTTTACATACGTATATATTAAGAACAAATGATCCTAAGCAATATATATATATATTGTGATAATAATGCAACACAGACATCATAAAGATTTGGGGCAGTCACCTGTATATTGTTTTCCCGGCTGCAAAAGTTGAATTTTAGTAGCACGATGTGCATAGAACAGAGTCCAAAACTGAACTGATTATTAGAGACAAAGATGGAGGCTTTAAAGGCCCATAAAGGAAGTGACGTCATCAAAAAGGCCGGAATCGGAAGTGATGTCTTCTGGACCGGATGTGACATCAGCAAAGGGGCCAGCACCAGCAGTGATGTCTTCTGAGGCGCCAGAACCTTGCAGGATTTCCTGGGAAAGGTCTGTAGGGAACTAAGAAAGACAGTCGGCGCACTCCGCCGCCCCCTGGTTGGATGTTTTATTACAATTACTCAGGCCCTTTAGCTGCCTCCTGCCTGCACATGTGTGACAATATATATATATTGTGGAGACTGGCTCGGACACAGACATGTCACCCAACACACGTTTATTTACAATACCTACTATTTACAAATGTCCATAAGTGCCACAAACCCCAATCTTTCCCAAAGTCCAGGCCAACCACTCTGCCTCTTCAGACCGCCTCCTTCTCTCTTTCTAGCACTTTGTCCTGCTTCCACCCGACTCCAGCCTCGAATGAAGGGAGGCGGCCCCTTTTATCCATACCCAGATGTGTTCCAGGTGTGCACCGGCAATTCCCGCGGACACGCCCCAGTGTGGCAGAAATGCCAGCTGTCCTCCCGGAAGCACTCTGTGTGTTCCCTCTCTTCTTCCCCGCAGCACTTCCTGGTGTACTGGGGTTCAGGGTCCTTCAGGCAGGGGGACGCCCCCTGGCGGTGACCACAGGCCCCTACAGGGTTGGGCTTCCAAGCCCTGTACCCGTGGCTCCCAATACAACCAGGGCGGATGCCCCCTCGTGGTCTGGAGGAGGAATGAGCCCTCCTCCTGTCTTCCTGGGCGTCTATATATATATATATATATAGTGTCCAGGTGAAGGAATGACAGATCTCCAGACAGCAAAAAGTCATCCCTTTTACTGTCCTTGGACAAACAAAAACAAAGAAAGAGAAAATAAAGTTCTTGGGTGTCCTAAATTCGGAAATCCAACAATTGGAGAATCACGGGGTTGCAGTTGCTGCTAGTGGAATTGCTCTGGCCAGTAAATGACACCCCCTTTCTTGACACCCAGGGTTTTATGCTGGCTCAACCAGAAGGGGCGGGTTCAAATGTCTTCACCAGGAGATGACAACGTTAACGGCCGCAGCACTCCCTCTCCACTCAGAGGGTTACTGCATAACTCGACTGAGTCTGCGAGGAGGTCCTCCGATGCACATGTGTGACTATATATATATATATATATATATATATATATAGGCGCAACGTTAGGGGCATCGCCTCTGACGCTGACGTCCGAGGTTCGATTCCCGAGAGGGAGTGCAGTGGAGTGTGTACACCTAATGAGCCCAGAATGAGGGCGAAACACGTGTCGTGTACTCTTTGCATTTATTTGACAGTAAACTATTTCAACCATTCTATGATCTGCTCTTCACAAACTGAGGTCACCGTGGCGGATGTTAGCAGATCGCTGGCCAACCACAAAGCGTTACCTGGTAGGTAACCACCCATACAATCAGATTGTGACACAGACTTCAAATGCCGTGAATATATATATATATATATATATATATATATATATATATATATATATATATATATATAAAGAGAGAGAAGAGAGAGAGAGAGAGTTATTTTTGGTAATTGTGAGTATGTTTTTCTTTATGCAAATCAATAATTATGTCCTGTCTCTTTAAATGTTCTGTTGTTCTTTCTTCTTTGTGGGAGGGAGCCCAGAAGGTGGGTCCACCCTGACATCACTTCTCATGAGCCCTCTCCTTGGCCATATAAGTAAGTTGAGAAGGCTCAGGGCAGGTGATCATTCATTAATTTGTGAAGCTTGTGAGTATTGCTCTTTATTATTGTTGGATTTTCTGGTTTTCTGATTATTTTGACTCTGTCCTGTGGATTCTGCTTATTGGATATCATTCTGGGACTTGTTTGCTTAGGTTTGCCCTTTTGAGGTAACTCTTTGTGCCTCTTTTTGCGCTGCAGTTTTCCACTTTTGTTTAATTAAACCCTTGATTTATAAACATTTTCTGTTTACCTTTTTTTTAAAGCTGAGATTTATGGTCTTATTGGGGTCTGTTTTATATTATTGGGGTCTTTTTTATTAGGTTTGTTGGGTCTTTTTTATATTTCCACATCATTCTAGTTGTTTTCCAGCTCCCTATTTTTGGGCCTGCTGTACATGAAGCCAGCTGGGAGACATTGGGACCTGGTTGTGTTTAAGTGGACTTCTGCTGGGCTGGCCAGTAAAGTTCCCTGCTTGACTTAATTGGTTCATTTTGAAGGCCTTGCATCCTTTTTTTTTTTGTGAAGACTTAAATATCATAACACTTCCTAACTCAAGCTTTTTTTTCCTACCTATACATTACCAAAATGAGATTGTAGTTTGAAATGCAACCTTGTTTTCCCTTCTCTGCTGTTCTCACTCAACTGGAAATGTCAAAAAACACCTAACAATACTTCTCCTATTGTGTGATTGATTCACTGCTTCAATGAAGTGAAACAATAAGTGAGTAAAAACTTCCTGTGTTTAACCTCAGAAGTTCTGCAAATAGGACGAGAGCCTTGTCAGCGATTATCTCAGCAGACGTCAGCTTCTGCTTCTCTGAATCCACTCTCAGTGTTGGTTTCCCCATTGACATTGACCTGATTCTGTTGTTTTAAAGAAGGCAGCTGTTAGAAATATGACCAGGAGATGGGATGTTGTCTAAACCCAAGTACGGTTGTTAATAAAAAATCAATCCTAATCACTAAAGCATAAACCAAAACAGAAACCAAACTTGTAGTAAAAGAATTCATAGTGAAAGGTCAAAATTCAGAGAAACAAACAAATGCTGATTCACTCATAACTGATATAAGAACACATTTTCTATGAGTGTTTTCATGTTTTATGACTTTCTTTTTTGCTATTCTGTGTCCCACATTTGAAGTTTCATTTGCTTTTTCGTTTATTTTGGAAAAGTTTAATATTGCTACATTTTTGGTTCAATTTTTTTATGAGACAACATTGAGATGCGTCAGGTGATGCATTTGTGTTTCTGAGGTCATCATGCCAACTCTCTAAAGACATATGGCTGGATTAAGGGCAACTGATGCCCTAAGCACAATTCAACAATGATGCCCCCTTGACCCTTGCACTTCCTAACTGATATAACATTAAAACTCAGTACATGCCAATGCTGTAATAACAGATTAAAGCATTTTCTTCCAAACCAGATCCCTCAACTATACTATATGGTCAAAAGTATGAGGACACCTCTCCAGATTGTTGGGTTCAAGTGTTTCATTGTTAACAGTTGCATAAAATCGAGAGCATAGACATGCAATCTTCACTGGCAAACACTGGCAGTAGAATAGGAAGAGCTCAGTGACTTTCAATGTAACACTGGCATGGGATGGCACCTTTACCACATAGCAGTATGTGAAACTTCTGCTTTGCTAGACCCACCCTGGTCAACTGTAAGTGCTGTTATTGTGAAGTATAAGAGTCGCAGGAACAACAACAACTCAGCCATGAAGTGGCAGACCTCTCAAATTCACAGTGCAGGGCCGCCGAGTGCTGAAGAGTGCAAAAAACGGCTATTCTCTGTGGCAATATTAGTACAAGAACTGTGCTTCATGAACTGGGGTTTCATGGCCAAGCAGCGGCACACAAACTTAAGGCCACCATGAGTTATGCCAGGCTTTGGCTGGAGTGGCATAAAGCACACAGTCATTGGACTAGAAAATTTTGTAAACATGTTCTCTGGAGTGATGAACCACACTTCACTATCTGGAAGCCTGATTTGGTGGATACCAGGAGAATGCACCTTCTGGACTGCAGAGTGCCTACTGGAAAGTTTGGTGGAGGTGGGATAATGGCACGGTTTAGGCTTGGCCCCTTGGTTTTAGTGAAGGGTACGGTTATTGCTACAGCACACTGAGATATTTTAGACAACTGTCTGCTTCCAACTTTATGGTGACAGTTTGGGGAAGGCCCATTTCTATCCCAGCATGACTGTGTCCTTCTTCACAAAGCCAGGTGCTCAAATTTCAGCATCCTGACATCTCTAAAGTGAAAGCTCAGCCTGGTCACTGGCTATGCGTACTTTGAAAAATTTTCCACCTGTGTACATGACTTTTCCCTTGGTCACTCCAAATTGGTCAATTCCCAGTGACACTTTTACCATGAAAATTTTGGTGTGGCCATATATAGCTGGGAAGAAATTCTACAAAGATATCCAAGGATGGTCAGAAGGTGAGGAACATCCTAAGAAACCTGCCATTAAATGAGCCAACACAGACTGTGTGTGTCTTTGTGAAAGGGATAGAGACAGATGATCAAGCACTTATAAAACAGCACTTAGGGGACCCACTCATGTGCTTAAATCTATTGGCAAGTCTCAGAAAGGATTCAGGCTTAGATTGGAACATAGAGGTGGATAAAATTGAGAACAGACACTGTTGCCTCTGAACCTACGTGAGCTGAATGGCATGGAGCTGGCTGTGTGAATGTGCAGGCAGTGGATGTGGCAGAGCAAAGATCTTTGGATGTGAATGGGAGGAGCGTTGAAAGTGTGGGGTATCAATGTGGAATGGGGAACAGATACTGCACTTTACATTGTATTGTCTTATCAGCATCACTGATAAAATGTGAACTACTGTGAACTTGGTACACCTCAGTTTTTCCAGTTGGTCTTCAAATTTAATCAGTTAAAATTCAATGAATGACATAAAATGGTGAAAAGGTAATCAGTAAACTGCCAGAGGTTCAAATTTAAAGTTTAGGTTAGAAAAAATTGAATAAAAAGGGAAATATCAGAATACTAAAAATGAGCCTTCATCAGGGAGCAACTAATAGATTACAACCCACAGCTGTTCTGCAGTACTTCAAGTAAATGAAACCTTGCAAGTTGAAGCAAACAATTTGCACAGGTGTCCCAACTTCTGTTGATTATTTGAAAACCCTCTGTCTGTCTTAAGGCAAAGTTGGAACAGACTGTGTTATTAGACCCTCTGAAGTCCTACTTGGACAATATTCTAATGGTAATGGCAAGAAAATGGCAGTTCACAAATGAAATGAGACAGAGCAGTGTTACCCTCACAAGTGTAGGCCTTTCATTTAGAGAAATTGGAGAAAAAAAACAAAGTGTCAATGAGTTTAGTGGTGTCCTAAAGAATCCAAAGGCAACTGGAAACAGGAAGAGATCTGGGAGACCCAAAGTCACCAGCCCATCAGAAGACAAGTTTCTGAGGGTCACCAGCTTGCGTGATCACAGGCGCCTCACAGCACAAAATCTTCAAGGACAGCTTAACAGTGGTCTAAAGAGTCAGTTTCTACTGTGGAGAGGAGACTTTGTGTCTGAATGTCTTTTCTCTGATCCATCCATCCATCCATCCATCCATCCATCCATCCATCCATTGTCTCCCGCTTATCCGAGGTCGGGTCGCGGGGGCAGCAGCTTGAGCAGAGATGCCCAGACTTCCCTCTCCCCGGCCACTTCTTCTAGCTCTTCCGGGAGAATCCCAAGGTGTTCCCAGGCCAGTCGAGAGACATAGTCCCTCCAGCGTGTCCTGAGTCTTCCCCGGGGCCTCCTCCCGGTTAGACGTGCCCGGAACACCTCACCAGGGAGGCGTCCAGGAGGCATCCTGATCAGATGCCCGAGCCACCTCATCTGACTCCTCTCGATGCGGAGGAGCAGCGGCTCTACTCTGAGCCCCTCCCGGATGACTGAGCTTCTCACCCTATCTTTAAGGGAGAGCCCAGACACCCTGCGGAGGAAACTCATTTCAGCTGCTTGTATTAGCGATCTCGTTCTTTCGGTCACTACCCATAGTTCATGACCATAGGTGAGGGTAGGAACATAGACCGACTGGTAAATTGAGAGCTTTGCCTTGCGGCTCAGCTCCTTTTTCACCACGACAGACCGATGCAATGCCCGCATTACTGCGGATGCCGCACCGATCCGCCTGTCGATCTCACGCTCCATTCTTCCCTCACTCGTGAACAAGACCCCAAGATACTTGAACTCCTCCACTTGGGGCAGGATCTCGCTACTAACCCTGAGAGGGCACTCCACCCTTTTCCGGTTGAGGACCATGGTCTCAGATTTGAAGGTGCTGATTCTCATCCCAGCCACTTCACACTCAGCTGCGAACCGATCCAGAGAGAGCTGAAGATCACGGCCTGATGAAGCAAACAGGATAACATCATCTGCAAAAAGCAGTGACCCAATCCTGAGCCCACCAAACCGGACCCCCTCAACGCCCTGGCTGCGCCTAGAAATTCTGTCCATAAAAGTTATGAACAGAATCGGTGACAAAGGGCAGCCCTGGCAGAGTCCAACTCTCACTGGAAACGGGTTCGACTTACTGCCGGCAATGCGGACCAAGCTCTGGCACCGATCGTACAGGGACCGAACAGTCCTTATCAGGGGGGCCGGTACCCCATACTCTCGGAGTACCCCCCACAGGATTCCCCAAGGGACACGGTCGAATGCCTTTTCCAAGTCCACAAAACACATGTAGACTGGTTGGGCAAACTCCCATGCACCCTCCAGGACCCTGCTAAGGGTGTAGAGCTGGTCCACTGTTCCGCGACCAGGACAAAAACCACACTGTTCCTCCTGAATCCGAGGCTCGACTATCCGACGGACCCTCCTCTCCAGGACCCCTGAATAGACTTTTCCAGGGAGGCTGAGGAGTGTGATCCCTCTGTAGTTGGAACACACCCTCCGATCCCCCTTCTTAAAGAGGGGGACCACCACCCCGGTCTGCCAATCCAGAGGCACTGTCCCTGATGTCCATGCGATGTTGCAGAGGCGTGTCAACCAAGACAGTCCTACAACATCCAGAGCCTTGAGGAACTCCGGGCGTATCTCATCCACCCCTGGGGCCCTGCCACCAAGGAGTTTTTTGACCACCTCGGTGACCTCAGTCCCAGAGATGGGGGAGCCCACCTCCGAGTCCCCAGGCTCTGCTTCCTCATTGGAAGGCATGTTAATGGGATTGAGGAGGTCTTCGAAGTATTCCCCCCACCGACCCACAACGTCCCGAGTCGAGGTCAGCAGCGCACCATCCCCACCATATACAGTGTTGAAACTGCACTGCTTCCCCTTCCTGAGACGCCGGATGGTGGACCAGAATCTCCTCGAAGCCGTCTGAAAGTCGTTCTCCATGGCCTCCCCAAACTCCTCCCATGCCCAAGTTTTTGCCTCAGCAACCACCAAAGCCGCATTCCGCTTGGCCTGCCGGTACCTATCAGCTGCCTCCAGAGTCCCACAGGACAAAAGGGTCCTGTAGGACTCCTTCTTCAGCTTGACGGCATCCTTCACCGCCGGTGTCCACCAACGGGTTCGGGGATTGCCGCCACGACAGGCACCGACCACCTTACGGCCACAGCTCCGGTCAGCTGCCTCAACAATAGAGGCACGGAACATGGCCCATTCGGACTCAATGTCCCCCACCTCCCTCGGGATGTGGTCGAAGTTCTGCCAGAGGTGGGAGTTGAAGCTACTTCTGACAGGGGGCTCTGCCAGACGTTCCCAGCAGACCCTCACAACACGTTTGGGTCTACCACGCCTGACCGGCATCCTCCCCCACCATCGAAGCCCACTCACCACCAAGTGGTGATCAGTTGACAGCTCCACCCCTCTCTTCACCCGAGTGTCCAAGACATGTGGCCGCAAGTCCGACGACACGACCACAAAGTCGATCATCGAACTGAGGCCTAGGGTGTCCTGGTGCCAAGTGCACATATGAACACCCCTCTGCTTGAACATGGTGTTCATTATGGACAATCCGTGACGAGCACAGAAGTCCAATAACAGAACACCACTCGGGTTTAGATCGGGGGGGCCATTCCTCCCAATCACGCCCTTCCAGGTCTCACTGTCATTGCCAACGTGAGCATTGAAGTCTCCCAGCAGAACGAGGGAGTCCCCAGAAGGTATGCCCTCTAGCACCCCCTCCAGGGACTCCAAAAAGGGTGGGTACTCCGAACTGCTGTTTGGTGCGTACGCACAAACAACAGTTAGGACCCGTCCCCCCACCCGAAGGCGAAGGGAGGCTACCCTCTCGTCCACCGGGGTAAACCCCAATGTACAGGCTCCAAGTCGGGGGACAATAAGTATACCCACACCCGCTCGGCGCCTCTCACCGGGGGCAACTCCAGAGTGGTACAGAGTCCAGCCCCTCTCAAGGAGATTGGTTCCAGAGTCCAAGCTGTGCGTCGAGGTGAGTCCAACTATATCTAGCTGGAACCTCTCAACTTCGCGCACTAGCTCAGGCTCCTTCACCTTCAGAGAGGTGACATTCCACGTCCCAAGAGCCAGCTTCTGTAGCCGAGGATCAGACCGCCAAGGTCCCCGCCTTCGGCCACCACCCAACTCACACTGCACCCGACCTCCTTGGCCCCTCCCATAGGTGGTGAGCCCATAGGAAGGGGGACCCACGTTGCCTCTTCGGGCTGTGCCCGGCCGAGCCCCATGGGTGCAGGCCCGGCCACCAAGTGCTCGCCATCGAGCCCCACCTCCAGGCCTGGCTCCAGAGTGGGGCCCCGGTGACCCATGTCCGGGCAAGGGAAAACGCCGTCCAAAATTGTTTTTCATCATAGGAGGTTTGTTTAACCGCTCTTTGTCTCATCCCTCACCTAGGACCAGTTTGCCTTGGGTGGCCCTACCAGGAGCATAAAGCCCCGGACAACAGAGCTCCTAGGATCATTGGGACACGCAAACCCCTCCACCACGATAAGGTGGCGGTTAAAGGAGGGGAAATTAGGAACGCTTCACGAATTTGCGTGTCATCCTTGCGCGCAAGGATGACACACAAAATCATGAAGCGCTCCTCTTTTTTTATCACTGCTTCCGTGGCGTAACAGTATCAGTCGCTGAGTGGGAATCAGAAGGTCATGAGTTCGATCCTGCACAACTCCCCTTTGAGAAGTGTTCTTTTCTCTGATTTCATTTTAAAATATTACATTTGCCATTTTTGCCCATGGGTCCACACTGAATCATAATGACAAAGTGACAATATTATATAATGCCTTTCATATCTATCTATCTATCTATCTATCTATCTATCTATCTATCTATCTATCTATCTATCTATCTATCTATCTATCTATCTATCTATCTATCTATCTATCTATCTATCTATTATATAGTGCCTTTCACTTCTATCTATCTATCTATCTATCTATCTATCTATCTATCTATCTATCTATCTATCTATCTATCTATCTATCTATCTATCTATTGTAATGGACGACCGGCTACAGACTCCGGTCGCCACCCCCAGGCCGCTAGGAGGAGCCCTCCGGACCGCATGAGGGTGCCCCGATTTCCAGCAGGGCCTCATGGACTTTGTAGTTTCTATACACAGCCCTGCTGGATACCTTGGGGACCACCGGGAGTCGCTGTAGGTGGGGCTAGTGGGCTCTTGCGTGCCCTATAACCCGGGAGTGCGTCACAGTCACGTGACCGGAAGAAACGACTTACTCCCGGGATGAAGAGGAGGACTGTTTGCCCTGACCCGGAAGGAAATTGACTTGTGGGTTGTGCCAGGAACTACTTCCGGGTCAGGGGATATAAAAGGACTGTGGGAAGCCCAGTACACTGAGCTGAGCTGGGAGGTAGGAGGGCAAAGTGTCTGGGAGTGGAGGATTGTATTGTTTATTGAGAGAGTTTGTAGTTATATGAGTGTGGTGTGGAGAGTGCTTTGTGCATGGTACAATAACAAAATAAATAGTTGTTATTCTTTTACCTCGTGTTCAGAGTGGTACCTGAGGGTTCAAGAGGTGGACAAAGGGCTTATTTGCTACACTATCTGTCTATTATATAGTGCCTTTCACATCTATCTATCTATATATTAAATTTTGTTATCCTGCCTACTACACTAAAATTATCTATCTGTATAATTTAGTTATCCTGTTGACTACACTAAAATTATCTATCTGTATAATTTAGTTATCCTACCAACTACAATAAAATTATCTATCTACTGTATGTATATAATTTTGCTATCATGTCGACTACATTAAAATTATCTATCTATCTATCTATCTATCTATCTATCTATCTATCTATCTATCTATCTATCTATCTATCACACTTGAGTAGCGTTTTTTGTTAAATATTCAGTAATGCACTGTTCTGTGAATAGCCGAATAAAGCAGCATTTTTGCAATAATAATTTTGGCCTGCAGAGGGCATCATTGTACTATTTGATGCCAGTCTTTAAACATCTCCGTCGCACGAATTTGTACTTACACTGTCAAACCCGCTTATTCCAGTTTACTGCCCTGGGTGGGAGATGGCGCCAACTCCTGGATGTTTCCATTTCACAATAACTGCACTTGCGGTTGACTGGGGCAGATCTAGCAGAGCAGAAATTTTTAGAACTGGAATGTGGCAAAGGTGACATCCAACGACAGTGCCACATCTAAAGTCACTGAGCTCCTCAGCATGACCCAGTGTTTGTCAATGGAGACTGCCTGGCTATGTGCTTGGTTATTTTTTTTATTTTCTGTTAACAATGAAACACCTGAAGTCAATCATTTGGAGGAGCGTCCACATACTTTTGACCATGTATTTTAGTTGAGGGATCTGGTCTGGAAGAAAAATGAATTTTTAGTCTGTTATTACACCTTCAACACTTACTGAGTTTTAATATTTTGTCAGTTAAGCAGTGCAAGCGCTGAGGGGACACCATTGTTGGATTGTGCTTAAGGCATCAGTTGGTCTTAATCCATCCGTGTGCATGTCTATTTGGTGTAGAAAATACAGAAGCAGTCATTGTTTAATTAGCCTAATTAACTAACTGGCTCACACAGATACCTTCTCTATGGCTTCTTTCATCCCTTGTATTCTAAAATATCTCAAACACTTTCACAATTCTTTAGACTCCACCATCTCTTCAGTGATGACGTTGTAATGAAACAACAGTCTTTATTGATAGAGGACACCCTTTTCATATTGTTGATAAGACCCTCAATCAGGCCAAGCTTGTCACGTTCACTGTAAGAGGAACCCAAATAAGGAAACCCACATGTAGCTGGTCCTTCAAATCCACCGTAACACTCTATTCTCTCCCTGAGGTTATCAAATAGAATTTCCCCATTTTGCAGACTGATCCTTCCACAGGAACCCTTTTTCAAAGCTCTCCCTTGATCTCCACCTGTTGACAACCTAACCTACATGAACATCTCATCCAGAGCTCAATTCAGAGAGGACGAGAGAGACACATTTCTCTTCAGGCACTTTGAACTGTAATGGGAGCCACTGGGTCACTTACAAATATGTCACCAGCAATTCCCATGGATCTGGTCCCAGTCCCTCTGGTAAATTCACTGCTAAACAGGGGGCTTCTTGCCAGTCTAGTAATCTTATTTATTGCATTTCCTGTAGGAAGTGTCCAGCCATCTACAAGAGGACAAACCGGAAGACGGCTAGCAGACTACTTCAGGGGACACGTCTGATCTGTTAAAATGAAAGACCTTATAAAGCCTTTTGCAGATCATAACCATACAGATCTCTCTTTTTGTGTTTTTTCACAGGACTTCAAAGACACTTTTCAAAGAGAAACAGAAGAAGCTCAGCATGGGATCATATATTGTTGCAGGTCTTAGTGACCATCTTAACTCTCTTCCATCATCTTCTCTAATGGCAGCTTTTTCTCACCCACCCTCACCTTTTCTCCTTTCATCTGCCCTTACTTTGTTCTCTCCTTCCTCTCCTCTATTCATACCTGCTGAAGTGGAGTGTAAATTGAGTGATATATAGCATCTAATTTAATAAATATTGTGTATGTCTTTAGTTGTAACGTTAAAGAGTCAGGAAGCTGGACAAGTTAGTTTTCTACCCCCAGAGTTTCATAGATTACGTGCACCATCTGGGCCCATTTATGGCTCAATTGTTGGTTATAACTCTGTGAAGGACATTCTATAAGCCATCCCCTGCAGGAAGGCCACAAACTGCCTGGCTGGTATGAAGCTGTTCTGGAGGTCTGCAATGTAGCAGTTCATGACTGGCCATTCTGTTCCACGACATCTCGTTGGTCCGGTACGTGCCAGATGAACTGGATTAGATGAACCAAAGGAGTTGCCTGCACCCATTAGTCCAAGATTCATGATAGGAATTATATAAGTTGGTCACTTTTCCTTTCTCTGTGTCTCTATCACCATCTGGCTATGAAGAGAAGACCTCCTCTCTCAAAGGATTTCAAAATCCTCCTTTTAACTTATAAAGCATTAAATGGCCGAGGTCCGACTTACTTGTCTGAACTTATCATGACTTACAAACCACAGCGCACATTAAGATCTCAAGATGCTGGTCTGCTTATGATTGCACGGATTAATAAAATAACAATGGGAGGTTGCGCTTTTAGTTACAGGGCCTCTAAACTGTGGAGTGGTCTGCCTGCTACTATAAGAGATGCCCCTTCATTCTCAGGCTGAAGACTCACGACTTCAGTTTAGCACACCCTGACTAGAGCTGCTGATTAACTGTACAGACTGCATCTCTGTTGTTAGTCATTAGCACTTAAACATAAGTAACATGAGAGTTAGAATTTGTTACTAACCCTCACCTATTCTGTTTTTCTTCTCGGTACTCAAATGTGGCACTCGGTGCCACAGCCCACCTGCCAAGTTGTTTTGCCTGCCTAAGGTAAAGTCATCCCTGATGGAGGATCGCAGGAATCGTGAGAAAGTCCTTTCATCGGATTGGCTGGCCCAGCACTGGCCAAATGGGGGAGGCAGCTTGATGGCTGAGGTCTCCAGGACTCTAAACAAATCCAAATCATATTATGGGATATCATCTACTGTTAAATTCTGGTCCGTACTTGTAAAATTTTTATTTTTATAGTGTATTGAGGATTTGTTCTGGTCTGTGTATTGTTTTGACCCCCCCCCCCCCTTCTTTTTGACACCCACTGCATGCCCAACCTACCTGGAGAGGGGTCTCTCTTTGAATTGCCTTTCCGGAGGTTTCTTCCATTTTTTCCCTACAAGGGTTTTTTTGGGAGTTTTTCTTTGTCTTCTTACAGAGTCAAGGCTGGGGGGCTGTCAAGAGGCAGGGCCTGTTAAAGCCCATTGCGGCACTTCTTGTGTGCTTTTGGGCGATACAAAAATGTATTGTATTGTATTGTATTGTATATGCGGCACGGTGGTGCAGTGGTAGTGCTGCTGCCTCGCAGTTAGGAGACCTGGATTCGCATCCTGGGTCCTCCCTGCGTGGAGTTTGCATGTTCTCCCCGTGTCTGCGTGGGTTTCCTTCCACAGTCCAAAGACATGCAGGTTAGGTGGATTGGCGATTCTAAATTGGCCCTAGTGTGTGCTTGGCGTGTGGGTGTGTTTGTGTGTGTCCTGCGGTGGGTTGGCACCCTGCCCGGGATTGGTTCCTGCCTTGTGCCCCGTGTTGGCTGGGATTGGCTCCAGCAGACCCCCGTGACCCTGTGTTCAGATTCAGCGGGTTGGAAAATGGATGGATGGATGGATGGATGTATTGTATATTGTGATGGCCATTGGCCATGCGCTAGCTAGCAAAGACTGAGCTGGACAGAACATAAGACTGAAAGCCACCTATGGACACAAAATGCACTGCTACTTAGGTTGTAATGGTACTTTTGTCACACTCGTCTAATTTTCCATATAATGTGGACTCTACTCTGTTGGGGCCTTGACAAAGCCCTTCACCTGCAATTTCTCCATCCTGGAGGTTAGGAACACGACTGATACGGCGCATTGTCACACCCACTGCATGACAAACCACCTCAGGACCCCAGATGAGGACCTGAGTGCAGCCAGATGACAGGTGACACCTCAGCACCACACTAGTTCAGATGGAATGGAACACTGGGAGGGTTCTTATGGTGGCTGGAGGGCCAGTTCTGCCACCAACCCCCAAATTTTTCTCTGCAGGTTGAAAGGCCGACATGCAGTGCTGGATGCAGATGAACGTCATACCCAGGATGGAGCCATTGCAGGTTAAAGGCCTTGCTCAAGGGCCCAATGCAGTAGAGTCACTTTTGGCGTTTACAGGATTCGAACTGGCAACCAGTGCAGATCCCTAGCCTCAGAGCCACCACTCCATCCTGGGAATGACGTTAATCTGCATCTAGCCCTGCAAGCAGGTCCTCCATCTTACGGGGCAAACTTGGGGTTTGGTGGCAGGACTGGCACTCCATCCACCATACAAATAAACCTCACCCTCTTCTAGTGTGGTGCTGAGGTGTCACCCGCTGCATTTGGATTCCAATCCAGCTGTTTCATTGTGTGGTGGCTGTGATTAGTGTATGCTCCCAACCTCATTATCTATAATATCCATCCATTATCCAACCCGCTATATCCTAACTACAGGGTCACGGGGGTCTGCTGGAGCCAATCCCAGCCAACACAGGGCACAAGGCAGGAAACAAACCCTGGGCAGGGCACCAGTCCACTGCAGACCTATAATATCTAATTAATTAAATGTGTAGCTCTGTCTCCTGTCTGTTCTTTCACTCTAATTACCTGAGGTTATAGATAAGGGGTGCTGAAGTACAGTTCCTGACTACAGACTGGTAAATGTATGGAGTTTGAGGCATTTTGATAAAGTCTATATAATAAAGAATATGAAAGGGGAATATGGGGTGTCACGCACGCGCGCTTAGGGAGCCACATAACGACCCAAAATGTAGTGTGAAACCGCATGCCAGAAGGGAATGGCAGGGTACTAACCTCTCTCTCTTTATTTTCTGCAGAAACAAAGACGCACTGCCGCCATGAATCGGCCAAGAATACCAGAAAACACACCGCCACTTCCGCCTTCCCTCTGTCACTTCCCGATGACATCAACAATCCCAGCATCCATCACGGTTCCTTCCCAGCATTCCATTCACCTCTTTCCGGTCCCTGGTCATAAATGTTCCCCACTCCGCCATCTAGGGGGCTGTCTTAGGAATGCCAATATTGAACAGAATAATTTTGTTTTTGGAAAATATTGATTGTTACAGTATACGGGGCCGGAAAACCCCAAACCTTTATACTGTCTGAGTCTTTCTTTTACAGGGGTCACATAGGACCCTACCGATATCCCCTCTAAGTGGGCACCACTCACACACTTTAGGGACAATGCTCCCAGATTTTACATAGTCGCTCACAAAAAGGCCCAACTTTCAAACAAAATCTAACTATAGAAATGAAATAAAGATGAATCAAACTAAGTCAGTTAGCGACGCAACGTAAGCGAGTTTCAAACAAAATTGTGCCATACGAAACAGTCCACGCTGTTGTCTCTTTGTCACTTTAACCATGAAAAGTGGGAGAGAGTTCTAGTAGTAAATCGGAAGTTTTGGAGCTTATGATTGACACCGGACTGTTTTGTTAAAAACCCGAGTGTGTGTTTGGTGTGTGGGTGTGTGCGGTCAGACAGCGATGGAGTGGCACCCTGTCCAGGGTTTGTTCCTGCCATGTCCCCTGTGCTTGCTTAGATAGGCTCTGGCACCCCATACCCATGGCCCTGGTCTGGATTAAGTGAGTTAGAAAATGACAAGACATTGATTGAGTAATGTGCTTGTGGTCACACAGTAACCCAACAAGCTATTTGAACCAACCAGTGTTTTGATTTCACTGGTTTGAAGGGAAGCTTCTCACCAAAACCACAGTATTTGCCCTAAGAAAGCAAAATAAATAAATGAGCAAATAAAGAGAGAGACATAGCTGGTGCTGCCTAGCGAGAGGTCAAATTGCGCTACCAGCTCTGGACACGAGGGGGCGCTGTGAGGCTTTCTGGAGCTCCGTGGCGTGTGATTATTAATCGCTCAGGTGCGCCACAGTGCGGGGTTTGTTCTTCGGCCGACTGGCCACCCGGGTGCAGGTTCAGTTCCTGCCGATACCGGCCAGTGACACCGTGAAGCGGTTTCTATAAATAACGGAATAAATGCTGAGAATACGCGGAAAGGAATTCTCGGGTTCACATGCGATTCCTTTTGTATCTTTATTTCATTATTTAAACATCAAAACACAAGGTAAACGCATAAAGAAAAACATAGCAACTTGAAAATTAGAATAACCAACACGACTCCACTCATTTTTAAACAGAACCCCTTTACAGCGTGAATATCTGAAAAGACAGACGGTTCATTCATTCATCCGTTCATTTATGTTTCCCTTTCTTATTTTTAACAAAAACGGTGGTGTGTTGGGTATATATAGTATTTACTTGCGAGGACTGACTTAGAAAGAAAACACTAATTGGTCGTTTTACGTGGTTTCAAACAAGGAATGAGGTCTATTGACGAGGTCACAAAGGAAGGTCTAAAGCGCCTCCGCGGAGTTCAAAGTGTCTCTTAATGTGGAAAGACGACACTCGGGAGTGTAGCCGCGCCAAGTGCGCCATTCGTGCGTGTCACCCGCCAGTCACTGCAGGGCGGGATGGATTGGAGACCCTGGCTGCATAGTTTCGTTCTGGCAAACGGCGGCTTTTTTTTTTTTTAATTGTCAAAACCGCTTAAAGCCTTTCAACGCATCTGGAAACCATCGCATGTGCTGACGGTGGTCTTTCGGAGATCAAAGTCAATCTCAGGAAGCGTCCCGGGGTTCAAAACAAGAATTGCAGCCTTGCAGACTGAACTTAATTGCGCTAAACTATACACAGTTGGGCTACGAATTCCTGAAGAAAAAAAAAAAAAAGGCATTCAAGACACACTGGAGTTCAACAATGAGCCGTGAGGGACTGCAGACTGGACAGTGAATTAGAAAACTAAGGAGGGACATTCTGAGGGATAACGTCACTCCAGTATGGAGGAACTGAGCTGCAAGGTGGAATAATGGAAGGAGAAAAAGCAGGAAAAATAAAAAAATCTTTGCTGAGGTGAGGCAGACTCCATCCAGGTGGCACTGGGCACAAGGCATGAACGCGACATCAACCTATCGTAGGGTCCACTTACTGTAGCATCAATTTGGAGTTGCCAGTTTAACCAACATGTGCATCTTTAAAGATATGAAAGAAAACCAGAAAACCCAGGCGTCAAAGAGTGCTGACACAGGAGCACCGTTTTTGGTTTCCGAAAGAACCATCATCAGTGTAGATCCATAATAGGTTCCACCAAAATTGACAACCAGATGATAACAAAATTTGTAAACTACTAGTGGGTTCTTAATTTTTAAATGACGCTAAATGCATACAAATCACACAGGCTCACTTCAAGTTTTCTTGATCATTCAGAATCATGCATGCTGGGTAGCCAACTAGACATTCAATATTTCTGTTTGTCCACATATTAAGAACCTTTCAAATCCCAAAGCATCAAATTCACATACAGTGCATCCGGAAAGTATTCACAGCGCACCACATTGTCCACATTTTGTTATGTTACAGCCTTATTCCAAAATGGATTAAATTAATTTTTTTCCTCAGAATTCTACGCACAACACCCCATAATGACAATGCGAAAAAAGTTTGAGATTTTTGCAAATTTATTAAAAATAAAACAATCGAGAAAGCAGATGTACATAAGTATTCACAGCCTTTGCCATGAAGCTCTAAATTGAGCTCAGGTTCATCCTGTTTCCACTGATCATCCTTGAGATGTTTCTGCAGCTTCATTGGAGTCCACCTGTGGTAAATTCAGTTGACTGGACATGATTTGGAAAGGCACACACCTGTCTATATAAGGTCCCACACTTGACAGTTCATGTCAGAGCACAAACCAAGCATGAAGTCAAAGGAATTGTCTGTAGACCTCCGAGACAGGATTGTCAAGAGGCACAAATCTGGGGAAGGTTACAGAAAAATTTCTGCTGCTTTGAAGGTCCCAATGAGCACAGTGGCCTCCATCATCCGTAAGTGAAAGAAGTTCGAAACCACCAGGACTCTTCCTAGAGCTGGCCGGCCATCTAAACTGAGCGATCGGGGGAGAATGGCCTTAGTCAGGGAGGTGACCAAGAACCCAATGGTCACTCTGTCACAGCTCCAGAGGTCCTCTGTGGAGAGAGGAGAACCTTCCAGAAGGACAACCATCTCTGCAGCAATCCACCAATCAGGCCTGTATGGTAGAGTGGCCAGACGGAAGCCACTCCTTAGTAAAAGGCACATGGCAGCCCACCTGGAGTTTGCCAAAAGGCACCTGAAGGACTCTCAGACCATGAGAAAGAAAATTCTCTGGTCTGATGAGACAAAGATTGGACTCTTTGGTGTGAATGCCAGGCGTCACGTTTGGAGGAAACCAGGCACCACTCATCACCAGGCCAACACCATCCCTACAGTGAAGCATGGTGGTGGCAGCATCATGCTGTGGGAACTGGGAGACTAGTCAGGATAAAGGGAAAGATGACTGCAGCAATGTACAGAGACATCCTGGATGAAAACCTGCTCCAGAGCGCTCTTGACCTCAGTCTGGGGCGACGGTTCATCTTTCAGCAGGACAACGACCCTAAGCACACAGCCAAGATATCAAAGGAGTGGCTTCAGGACAACTCTGTGAATGTCCTTGAGTGGCCCAGCCAGAGCCCAGACTTGAATCCGATTGAACATCTCTGGAGAGATCTTAAAATGGCTGTGCACCGACGCTTCCCATCCAACCTGATGGAGCTTGAGAGGTGCTGCAAAGAGGAATGGGCCAAACTGGCCAAGGATAGGTGTGCCAAGCTTGTGCCATCATATTCAACAAGACTTGAGGCTGTAATTGCTACCAAAGGTGCATCGACAAAGTATTGAGCAAAGGCTGTGAATACTTATGGACATGGGATTTCTCAGTTTTTTTTATTTTTAATAAATTTGCAAAAACCTCAAGTAAACTTTTTTCACGTTGTCATTATGGGGTGTTGTGTGTAGAATTCTGAGGAAAAAATGAATTTAATCCATTTTGGAATAAGGCTGTAACATAACAAAATGTGGAAAAAGTGACGCGCTGTGAATACTTTCTGGATGCACTGTATGTAAAGAATCTACGCAGAACAAAATGGCTCTTTGTCAAGCAATGAATCTACGAGGACGCACAGAAGCCAGTGAAGTGCCATTAAGGAACCAGGATTTGTAAGAATGTTCTCTTAGAATGGTTCTGTAATGGCACTTTACTTTAATGGCAATACCCGGTGTGGCCTGTCGGGTGCGGTAATGGAATTTTGGGGCACCAGTTGGGTTGTGCCATTTGTTGTTCAGAGGCGGCAATTGAGATCCGTCTGCCAGGTTTGCTCTGGCTAGTAAATGAAGCTTCCCATTTCTTCCTTGTCTTCTTCTTCTTCTGGGTTTTTATGGCGGTTGGCACATCAATGTAAATGGTGCACGCCTGTGTGGCACAGAGACTCATGAAGCATATCCATACCCTGAAGGGAAAACAAAACTATCAAAAAGTCTAACACTGTTTTAAAAATTCAAATAAGTTTTTTGACACATTATATTCTGCAAGTCTTTCCTAATAAACTTTCTATTGTAATAACTTCCTGTCCTACAGATTTGTTTTTTTATATAAAGATGGATTCTTTGCTCCTTATATGAAGTACACACCAGCAACAGATGCTCGACTGTTTCAGGATAAATACATTTTCTGCACATCCTTTATGTCACGTTTCTTTAATTTAAGCCTGTGTGCCCAGGATGTTGCCGTGTGATTATGATGTCCTCCCTCCAATTGCGGCCTCCTACTTTGCTCTTTCCCAACACCTTCTGAATTTCATATAAAAGCCTCCTCTCTTTCTTATCTTTATCCCAGCTCTTTTGCCAAATTGATTTATTGGATGTTTTTATTAAGAATTTGGCTTCCCCCTTATTGCAGTTGCACTGTTATATTTATATTCTTAATACTGAATGACTGCTTAGCCAAGTTATCCACTACCTCATTTCCCTGAATATCTACGATGAGTAGGAACCCCTAAGACGTAAACTGCTACGCCCAGAATCTTCATTTTTCGCAAATGTGGCTGTATCTTTCTTGATATTTTTGGCCTTTACATTTGAATTTACTGATTTAATACTTGATAGTGTAGATAATGAATTACAACAAATCAGTACACGTTCTGGACGGACCTCTCCCACCCACCCCAACTCAGTCATTACTGCCATCATGTCTGAAGTGAACACTAACAAGTTTTCAGTCGCTCTTTTCCTAATGTTAATTTGCAACATAAGAACATACACTGAAGCCCCTGTATGACCCGTCACTTAAGTCTTTCGAACCATCTGCATAAATGGCACCTCTTTCCAAGACACTTGGGGTTTGATGGTGGCTGGACCGGAAGGGGCGGAGTTAAGTGCTTCACAGTGCTGTGGGGGAAAGAAAAGAGATGACAGAACTGGCAGCAGCGCCCCCTCTCATCTCGGAGGGTTATTACATACCTCCAGTTAGCTAGCCTGTGGGAGACGCTTATTATAGAGTATAGTTAGAGTTTTTAGATTTGTATTTAGGGTCTCGAGAAAAGGTAATCTAATTACAGAACATGTGTTTAAGCAGCTGTATAAAAACTAACAAATACCCTCGACAACATGGTGGGGTGTTCTGTTATGTTATGTTGCATTATTTTCTGCTGGGTAAGGTTATGTTACATTACAATAGGTTAATTTAGGGTAGGTTAGGTTAGGTTACATTATGTTACTAGGAGGTTAGGCTTAGGGTTACGTTATGTTACATTACTTTAAACAACTTAAAGATCACCAACTTCCTGTCAATATTAGATCACTGAATCACAAAGATAATGGTGTTGTATTGTGTAGACATGACTGGAATGTATCCTTTAAGACCGCGGTGTTCAATTCCGGTCCTGGTGGGCCGCAGTGGCTGCAGGTTTTCATTCTAACCCTTTTCCTAATCAGTTTTCGCTGCTAATTAACTCCTTTTCCAATCATTTTAATAGCCCTGTTTTTAAGGATTCAGTCCACTGAACTGATTTGTTTCTTCATTAAATAGCAGCCAAACAGAAATGAGATGTGAGACGAGCCAACAGATGACCAGCTAAACTGGGGCTTCAAACTCTAACCAGTTGTCTTAATGAGATGCCATCTCTTGTTGTTAATTAAACCTCTTCTTCAATTACATGGCTAGCTGCTGCTCTCCTTTCCAAAACTGTTGATTTTCTTTTTTCTAAGAACGCCGTGAAAATGTTTAGTTGACCTGAGAAGATCAACCTTACTGAGACCTTCCTCTTTCTTCATTTTCAGATATTTGTGTGATGGGCACAGGTAGCCTCATGCCTCGTTATTCTATGGCTGCCAATTAAGGAATATGAAACAACTAAAGGGGTCTGAGTCTAGTTTGCACTGGCGGATTTTGTACACCAGTCTCAGTTATTTTTGTCCAAAGTCCTTTGACTTGAACCCGCCGGCAGCTTTCACCATCTCTCCTCAGCTTGATTCACTACAAGTACCGTGTCGGTACCCTCCAGCGTACCCCTAGTCGGTTTTAGGAATGGATGCACAGTCGCAAGTTCCACATGGTGCCTATGCATGTATGACAACGATGAGATGTTCTTCTTGCAACGCCTTTGTCTGCAAAGAGCATTCAACAACTGAAGTGACATGTGACCCGTGTGCAAATCCTGCAGTGCATGAAAGTGAGACCAGAGATGAATGAGCACTGGAGAAGCGGATCAGGTTTATTTTCAGATATTCCTAGACTGTGTCATACTATCTTTATATATAATCTTCATTTGGATCTTGATCTTTGTTTGTCTGTGAATTCACTGTCTTGTGTGGTGTTCGTGCTGTGTTCAGTAGAGGGCAGTAGTGATGGAGGAGGAGAGGAAGTGAGGGGGAGGATCGTTGGATGAGGTTGGAGTGTGGTGATTAAAGAGGATTGAACTAAAGGAGACTACGTGCTGTTTGTACTGGCTAAATACACAACACCATGGTTGTTACTTTTGTTTACAAACACTGCCGATACTGCTCTTTGTGTTTAGATCTGGCGTCGACACCTGCTTCGTTGTCGAGACTGTGGTTTTTTTGTGTTTCTATCGACCGTCGTTGGCAGCACTTCGTCTAAATCGAATGTTCACCCACTTCTTGGAGTCGGCAGTCAAAGTATATAAGTCGGACACACTTCTGTGATTTTCCATCAGTCGGCGTTTGGAGTTCAAGAAAGAAGCATTGGTTTTTCCTTACTCTTTGGATTGCCACAAAGCAACCTGCAAGATTGGAGAAAGGTTGAGAAGAGATTGTGAGAGGAAACGACAGTGTCGTGAAAACAAGATGGACTGTGAACAGAGAGAAGCAGAAATGCTCCTCCACCACCACATAATTACTATTCGGACAATGATTCCGAGTAGGCCGTTCCTATCGAATCAATGTCCAAGGGTTTCGTTTTGTAATTTTGTTTCCCTTATAAAAAATCATAATGCTGTGCGACGAAGGGCCCAGTTCACGACTGGCAGCCATATTTCAACAGGGAGCCCTTCACAGACAACTTTAACATGCGCAACGTAGTTGGGCGCACATGGTTAGTTCTATAATATAGTATGAAATTACAGGAAGGCTGCGGTGGACTGGCACCCTGCCCGGGGTTTGTTTCCTGCCTTACGCCCTGTGTTGGCTAGGATTGGCTCCAGCAGACCCCCGTGACCCTGTAGTTAGGATATAGCGGGTTGGATAATGGATGGATGGATTACAGGATGGATGGACATGTACCAATTTAAACTTATTGCAATATTTTAGATTACAACCTGACAGCGTGAATATAAATAGCCATTTTAACACTGGTGCATAAAGTACAGCGCGTGAGTACTTATGAGATGAGAAATGGTGCAAGTAGTTAAGGGTTAATTAGCAGCAAAAACGAGTCGCTAATTAAGAAGATGGTTAGAATGAAAACCGGCAGGGCTGGATTTGGACACCAGGTGAGGTGTGAAATTTGTCTGTAAGTTGATAAATATTTTGTATGTCTTTATTTGTAACTTAGACAAAGCAAATGTACTATTAGTGTTATATCGTTGATAGAACAGCAATGGTTCGATGTTTAACTACCCCCCCTTTAAGGACTGAGTCATTGTAATTTTATTGCCTAAAACCAGTCTGGCAAGTGATGCTCTGCAGGACTCTCTCAATCAACAGCCCCACAGGAAAGCCAGACCACCTAGCTGGCAAGCATCAGCTCAACAAATAGTTTTGGTGGCAGGTGTGAAAAGTATTGTGTGCCCCCTCTGGTCTGGAGTATGGCTGTTTGGGATTGGTTATTCTCTAGCACAACGCCATATTGATGTAGGGATTTAGACAAAGGATGTTTATTGCTTTACCCCTCCCTCCCTCTCTCTCTCACACACACACCATCATGATGAAGGAGCATCTCACACACCATGGACTGAAAAGACGACCAACTGGGCATCCATGCGGCCAGTTCTGAAGAAAGCTGACCGAAAATGATACCTTAACTAGAGACAAGTCTGTGTGCCACCTGAAGCTACACATCAGCGTTTATCAGGTTGTATGGTTGCCAATATTCACTTCTACTTTGCTTATTGTTATTATTTTATGAATGTTACCGATAATACATTATTGTATAAATATATAATATATATATTATATTAAGTTGTAACTTAACTCCTGATTGTTTTTTAGTCTATGTAATTGCCTGAGGTTATAGATGTAGAAGGAAAGGTGGGGAGAAGTTAATAAAGTACATGTTATAAACAGTGTTAAGTCTACGGGATTTGAGGTATTCTGACAAAGGCTACACAATAAAGAATACAAAAGGAGAAAGTCGAGTCATAGAGAACTCTACCAAGACAAACACTCCTGCTTTAGGACGTCGTGAAGATTTCTTACTATTGTTAGAATTCTGTAAAGAGCGAGAGTGGAAAATGTTAGAACTGGAGAGGGTGTGAAGGGTAGCATCTCCACAATAAAGTCCGCATACAGGTAAGTCCGATGGCCAGGTGTCCACCAAACCTTTCGCCTTATCATGGGCATGGATGGACGATTTTGAGTTTGAGTGTTGACTGGGAAGCAAAATGAAGAGAGGAGCCTTGACTATGAATTTTTCCCTTCATAAAAGTGTGCTCCCTGACTCCTGACCTCCCGTGAGCTTCTGTGTTGTAGCAGCAGCAGTGCTGGAGCCAGTGTGTGAAGGTATTTCCAGATCTGTAGCCCTGCCATTCATGGATCTACAGCCTTCCATTTCTTGAGGTTGGATGCCTTTTACTCTGAACAGAAGGTCATTTGTGTAATTGCAGAGTTAGACACGCAGGCTTGGAGCTGAAAAAACAAGAGGCAGGGTGTTCCCTCCTGGAAAACTCTTTGGCTCTTTGTGTGAGAAAATGTTTCCATCTTCCCATCCCATGTGTGCTCCCCTTTCTATATTTATATCAAACATGGATGACAAGGAGACAAGCTTGGCAGAAACAAACTCACCACTGTGCATGGCAGGCTCCGGTGCTGCAGGCTGCCAGGGTCTCATAAGGAAACATTGTGCTGTGCACACGTAGAACAGGACCACCATAAATAGTCTGCAATTAAATTGGGAGGAAGGGGATTTGATGAAAAGAAAGAATGAATGGTTCTGTACCAAAGGCTGTGTACACAATGCACAAAGATCTGGGACAGAACTTCTCGGTGCGTGAGCCAAACCTTTCGTGAGCCATGACTTCTCCGTTACCTTTAGTACAATTGACCACAACTTAGCCTGCAGCACAAGTAATGCATCAGCGACATGTGCCAGCGCATTCCTCTTCTTCAAACTCCTTAACTCTCTTACAACTTCTTTTTTTTTGTCCCAGGGTTAGGGTTAGGGCTGAATATTTTTTCCAAAAAACTCAGTTTTCTGAAGAGCACACAAAGCAATGGCTTCACACGTAAATCAACATATAATACTTATTTATGACAAATGTCATTCTGGTTTATGTTCCTTGGACCCCTACGGTATGTAAATTCACATACTTATTACAGTCATATGAAAAAGTTTGGGACCCCCTCTCAGCCTGCATAATAATTGACTCTCCTTTCAACAATAAAGATAACAGTGGTGTGTCTTTCATTTCCTAGGAACATCTGAGTACTGAGGTGTTTTCCGAACAAAGATTTTTAGTGATGCAGTATTTAGTTGTATGAAATTAAATCAAATGTGAAAAACTGACTGTGCAAAAATGTGGGACCCCTTGTCGTTTTGCTGATTTGAATGCCTGTCACTGCTCAATGCTGATTACTTGGTTGGATGAGCTTGTTAACCCTTCATAGACAGGTGTGTCCAATCATGAGATATAAAGGTATTTAAGGTGGTCAATTACAAGTTGTGCTTCCTTCCCTTTGACTCTCCTCTGAAGAGTGACAGCATGGGATCCTCAAAGCAACTCTCCAAAGATCTGAAAACAAAGATTGTTGAGTCTCCTGGTTTAGGGGAAGGCTACAAAAAGACATCTCAGAGGTTTAAACTGTCAGTTTCAACTGTAAGGAATGGAATCAGGAAATGGAAGGCCACAGGCACCGTTGCAGTGAAACCCAGCAGGTCTGGCAGGCCAAGAGAAATGCAGGAGTGGCATATGGGCAGGATTGTGAGAATGGTGACAGACAACCCACAGATCACCTCCAAAGATCTGCAAGAACATCTGGCTGCAGATGGTGTATCTGTACATCGCTCTACAATTCAGCACAATTTGCACAAAGAACATCTGTATGGCAGGGTGATGAGAAAGAAGCCCTTTGTGCACTCGCGCCACAAACAGAGTCGCTTGTTGTATGCCAATGCTAATTTAGACAAGCCAGATTCATTTGGGAACAAAGTGCTTTGGACTGATGAGACAACAATTGAGTTCTTTGGTCAGAACAAAAAGCACTTTGCATGGCAGAAGAAGAACACCGCAGTCCAAGAAAAACACCTGCTACCTACTGTCAAATTTGGTGGAGGTTCCATCATGCTATGGGGCTGTGTGGCTAGTTCAGGGACTGGGGCCCTTGTTAAAGTTGAGGGTCAGATGAATTCAACCCAATATCAACAAATTCTTCAGGATAATGTTCAAGTATCAATCACAAAGTTAAAGTGACGCAGGGGTTGGATATTCTAACAAGACAATGACCTAAAACACAGTTGGAAATCTACAAAGGCATTCATGCAGAGGGAGAAGTACAATGTTCTGGAATGGCCGTCACAGTCCCCTGACTTGAATATCATTGAAAATCTGTGGGATGATTTGAAGCAGGCTGTCCATCAAATTGAACTGAACTGGAGAGATTTTGTATGGAAGAATGGTCAGAAATACCTCCATCCAGAATCCAGACACTCATCAGAGGCTATAGGAGGACAGCGTCTAGAGGCCACAAGGAGGCTCAACTAAGTATTGATGTCATATCTCTGTTGGGGTGCCCATATTTATACACCTGTCTAATTTTGGTATGATGCATATTGCATATTTTCTGCTAATCCAATAAACTTAATGTCACTGCTGAAATCGTACTGTTTCCATAAGGCATGTCAGATATTAAAAGGAAGTTGCTACTTTGAAAGCTCAACCAATGAGAAAAAAAAATCCAAAGAATTAAGAGGGGTTCCCAAACTTTTTCATATGACTGTACGTTCCTGTTTGTCTCATCACTTTCTGGAAAAAAAAACAGCTTGAAGTAGTCAGGTAGGTGATAGTTCATAGTGTCCACTAGCACCAGCTGCCAGATGGATGAATGTCTGTGTAGTCCTCCCAAGTGAATGTTGCCGTAGGCACATCGGCTACACGAGCGTGTTCGGCACTACAATCAACTGATGCAGGTGCCTGTCTTTCGTCTTTGATTCCCAGATTGTTTGTATCCAAATCGAAGTTCAATAAGTGCCTGTGTAGTCCTCCCAGCCGAACATTGCCGTGGAGATCGATCAGCCGATGCAGGTACCTGACTTTTGTTGTTGATCACCAGATCACTTGCATCAAAACTGCAGTTCGATAAGTCAGAGTCTGATTCAGCAACGATACACAAAAAAATGAATAAATAAATAATACACATGGAGTATTTTCCTTTGCGCATTCGCCCGATGTCGATGCCATTCTAGAGGTTGCTTACAGTACCCACACACACACAGAGGGACTTCAAGTCAATGAGTCTGAAAGTCCTCCTAGCAACGAGGGTTCTACGTATAACGCAATGGTGAGTTTTATCAACATTTACAGCTTTTTTCGCCCTCTGCACCTGAATGTTGACTTTAGTTGACATCAGCCCTCAACCCCATATGTCAAGAAACGTTGACATCCACCGTAAAAGAATTAATGTCTGTCCTATCCTCCCAACACAGCACCTCAATCACTTGCTTCAACACTCCACAACTGCCTGAAGACTTCATCTGTCCACAGTGCTTGGTTCCCAAAGGTCTTATGTAGACATAATGGCTTTGCCTAACCCCAACCCTTCCATGAGGGCCATGTCCATGTAAGTAACTCTACCCTGCTGATCAGCTGACCACCACTTCTTTCTTAGCTCATCCATTGTATTCAAAGGGGGTTTTGCTTTTGCAGTTCTCTCTGTCAGTTTTCTCGGTCCTCCATATCTTGGCTTGTCTTGACATCCACGGTTCCTCATTTCTTAACAACATTTTGGATTGTGGAAATTGCTAGCTGGAAGAACTTTGATGTCTTTTTATAGCCTTCTACAGCTTTGTTGGCATCAATTAGATTAATCTGCAGATCCATAGAAGGTGGCTTAGAAGAGCCCATGGTTGTTGAGTGTTGCACAACGTTTGAAGAGTCAGAGCATTTGACACTGACAGCTCCTAATGACAACTTTAGACCAGCAGGACCAGACTAATGACCTAACGAGTCCTGAAACCACACAGCTGAAAGGGTGCCCAGATGTTTATACGTACTCTTTTATTTTTAATTATGTTTCTTTAACTCAAATAAAACATATTTGTATGAGGAGGACCCAAAATTACTGAAACTTTATCATACATCTTGTAGCAATTCCCTTTCAGTCACCTTTTGAATACTCTCCACGAGACACAATTCACTTGTATCCCCCCACTTCTCCCATTCCTGGAAACTATTCCTGTGCTCATCTTCTGTTACCGTGTCTGGAGCCTCTTGCATTTTTTTTTCCTGAATTCCTTCCAAGGTATCAGACCTTCATCCCTTCAGTCTCAGTTTTAAATTTTAGAACAAAAAGAAGTCATAAGGAGCAAAATCTGGTGAATTCAGGGGCCATGCATGGTGGAAAGCAACAGGCACATTACTTTTTGGTCAATTAATTCTTTGACTCAGTGGTGTCATAAGGGGGATATCGGGGATTCAAGGGGAGACACCCTAATGAAAGTCCTAAAATTTTTTGAAATGGGCATTGCTTAAAGTAAAGTATAGTCAACTGTCTGTCATCGAGTCACCAAGAGCCATGTGGGGGACCTCTTGGTTACCACTGAGTGACAGCAACCCTACTGCAAAATGCAATTTTGGGTGGGCCACTTTACTTGGACAATTTCATTTCAATGCTGTTCTGTAGATGTTTCAGCATGTCAGTGTAATTTCACTGATTAACTCTCTGTCCACAGGGAACAAACTCTGTCATTGTTGAAAAACACAATCATCGTATTTTCTTGAAAATCTGCTCTGGTGGCTTGGAGAAAAACAAATATCTAAGTGTGTTGGCATGGCCAGCAGGTGGCGCTTACTCTGTGGTCTGAATATGGATCCCAATGCCCCTGTGTAGTGATGTGGACAATGTGCTTGTAATGATACAGATGTAAAACCAGGGTGCTGACTCTCTGTGGTCATCAAACAACCCTGGGCACCCTTCGTGAAGAGTAGGATGTACCCCAATGTCCTGGCCTAGTCATTCTGGTTCCCTAATCATCCCCTGTCTCTAAATGTCTAACTACCTCTCACTCCTTTACCACCTAACAGCTAATGTGTTGAGCGTACTGGTGCAAAAATGAATGCCATCACATCATCCTGGTGGAAGCTGCAAATTAGTGGTGGTTGAATTGTATAAAGCGCTGAAAGTAGTGACAAAAGTGCTATATAAATTTAAAGAATTATTATTATTATTATTATTATTATTATTATTATTATTATTATTAAGTCACCTGAAGCGATTGTAGAGTAAACACCAGAAAAATGCACTCGAGCAACTCAGCACAAGTCCTTCTAGTGGACCCATTAACCAGACTGTAGACACACGACACCTAGTGGCATATTTGAGAACTACACCCTACTCCTGTGATATGGACACAATACAAGGATAATTTGGGTCCTATTCGTAATTTTTTTCAAAAACTTGCCATTGTTGTGGTTTGCTTGCTGCTGAAGAGGTATTACATCAACAAAACATGTAATTTGGCCATGGGTGTCCAAATTTTTACATGGAACTTATACTTCTACAAATATGCTGCTACAGTGTTTACATTCTACATGTAACAGCATTTAGTGTCTGATATGTCCTGTATATCTATTGTATTGTTGTTCTCCTCTGCAGGGCTTCAAGTGCTGGTTTGTTTTTCTTGTAGTGTGGTGACCAGAACTGCACACACGACTCCAGATGTGCATTATACAGTTTGAGCATAGCATCCTTTGAGTTAAATCTTCTTCTTCTTAATAATAATAATTCTTTGCATTTATATACCGCTTTTCTCACTACTCAAAGCGCTTAGCAATTGAAGGTTAAGGGCCCAACAGAGCAGAGTCCCTTTTTGGCATTTACGGGATTTGAAACTGGAAACCTTCCAATTGCCAGTGCAAATTCCCTAGCCTCTTCTTCTTTTGGCTACTCCCGTTAGGGGTTGCCACAGCTGATCATCTTCTTCGATATCTTTCTGTCCTCTGCATCTTGTTCTGTCACCCTGATCACCTACATGTCCTCTCTCATCACATCCATAAACCTTCTCTTAGGCCTTCCTCTTCTCCTCTTCCCTGGCAGCTCTATCCTTAGCACCCTTCTCTCATTATACCCCTCATCTCTCCTCTGCACATGTGCAAACCAATGCAATCTCGCCTCTCTGACTTTGTCTCCCAACCTTCCAACTTGAGCTGACCCTCTAATGTCCTCATTTCTAATCCTGTCCATCCTTGTCACACCCAGTGCAAATCTTAGCATCTTTAACTCTGCCACCTCCAGCTCTGTCTCCTGCTTTCTGGTCAGTGCCACCGTCTCCAACCCATATAACACAGCTGGTCTCACTACTGTCCTGTAGACCTTACCTTTCACTCTTGCTGATATTCGTCTGTCACAAATCACTCCTGACACTCTTCTCCACCCATTCCACCCTGCCTGCACTCTCTTCTTTACTTCTCTTCCACAATCCCCGTTACTCTGTACTGTTGATCCCAGGTATTTAAACTCCTCCACCTTCGTCAACTCTACTCCCTGCATCCTCACCATTCCACTGACCTCCCTCTCACTCACACACATGTATTCTGTCTTGGTGTCCCTACTTGCCCTTCATTCCTCTCTCCTCTCCAGAGCATATCTCCACCTCTCCAGGGTCTCCTCAACCTGCTCCTTACTATTGCTACAGATCACAATGTCATCAGCAAACATCACAGTCCACAGGGCCTCCTGTCTAATCTAGCCTGTCAACCTGTCCATCACCATTGCAAATAAGAAAGGGCTCAGAGCCGATCCCTGATGTAATCCCACCTCCATCTTGAATGCATCCGTCTCTCCTAACGCAGACCTCACCACAGTCACACATCCTTCGTACATATCCTGTACAGCTCTTAAATACTTCTCCCGACGCATTGCTTAGTTGATGAAAATGTTGTGTCAACATACACTCCTAAATCCTAAGGGTCACTCCTGTAGCTCAGTGTCTCCCACCTTGTATTTATAACTGATGATCTTATTGCCTGCATGTAGGACTTTGCACTTTTTTACATTAAACTCCAGGTGTTCACCCAGTTAGGTTGTCCAGGTCTTCTTAAATTCTTTTTGCTGTCCCCTCAGTGTCTGCAATTTTAGTGTCATCCTTGAATTTGACATGTTTCCAAAATAAACAAGAGTCAATGTCATTAATGTAAATCAGAAAAAGTAACTGAGGGTCCAAGGACAGACCCCGAGGGACTCCACTGATGACCTCGCTCCATGTGAAGAATTCTCCTCTTACAGTATCTGCACATTTTCTCTCCTGTCGGTTAACCAACTAGAGATCTAGTTTTGCAGGTTACCTCTGATACTTACACATAGAGCTGTCCTTCCATCCTCAGTCATGTCTTTCAAAGTTCCAATGGTTTTGGCAGCCAGGACATCATAAGGACAGATATGATCAGCAGCCAAATGCACAGCATAAAGTTTACGAGGGTTGAGGTGCAAGGGACGTACAAAATTGAAATTATGTATGCCGATCTTTTTTTTTTTTTTTTTTTGGAGAATGCCAAGATATTGTTAAGGATAACTTTCCACGAGATGGGGGAGAAGAAAGGAGGTCACCCTGCCAAACTGAAAATAAGGGTAGAGGTCTAGCAGATGACTTGCATTTTGGGATGATACTGGCATAACATTTGGAGAAAATAAGCAGTAAACTTTAGAAAGAGGGTGGGAAGGGAGTGCAGAGGATATTGGGACTCCTTTTTGCCTAAAGGACTGATGGGATTTGAAGACTGAAAAACGAAAGAAGAAATAGGAACAGAAAACCTGCACCTGAGTAATTTTGGTTTCCCTTTCTGGCTTTGACGAGAGTCCAGGTTGACTCATAGTTTTGACCTGAGCTTATTTCTTTGACTAACGCATTTCTCTGGAACCTTTTCATGGTTTCCTTATTGTCTTTTGCGAGTCAGAACATTGTCCCTCGGTGCAGGAAATTAGTGCCAAACCTCTTCAGCATTGTGCTTATAAGATTTACTTCTTTATATGTTGAAATCACTTCAGTTTTTGTCTGATTTCTCATAAGTCACCATTTTGAGTGAACCCCACATATGATATACCGTTCAACTCCTTTTGATGCCCAGTTATGCAAGAAATTGAGCTTTTTGAGGTCCATATTTTTGGACCTCTAGGCACAAAAAAATAAATGTTAGACCATTTTAGGGCCATATTTTGTGTAGGAAATTACATCCTTATGATAAAAAGTAAAGCAATGGGTGTCTTCAGCCAAAATGATCAGAAGGCCACACGAAACCCCCTAATGGAATATGAGGGTTCAAAGTTGCTCATTTTCAGAGAGACGTTGAAAAAAAATGGGGATCGGTATCAAGGCTAGATTGAGACCCCCACAAGCCCCTGGGCGACTTAGCTCTTCAACTGAGAGCCGATGCTCCTTTCGGCAATGCAGCACACGGACACCTGGTAGTTTAATGCGCCGCCATATTTTTCGATCAGCACAAGACTCGTTTGCTTCATCGCCTCAGGGGTCTCTTTTGGTCATTTCGACTTGCGGATACTCAATTGTTTCATGACCTTGCCCCCCCGATCATTTTGCCATATGGATACTCCATTGCTTCATCAAGTGGGAGGAGGGGGGGATTATTGTAGAAAAGGCCCCTTGCTGTCACGACCCCTGGGTGCTTAGCCACAATTCCCTGATGGTCTGTGCACCCCGATCAGCAATATAGGAAAACATGTGGAGTGTCATTTTATGCTATTTCAAGTTTTGTGATGAAGACTATGGTAATATTTATATTCTTTACTGGGGGGATCCTACCCCCTTAAGGGTCACTCTCAAAAGGTTAGAAATGACAGTGTTCAAACATAAGCATGTGGGGTATCGTTTTGGACAATTTCAAGGTCAGTGATCATGAATTGGAGATTATTTTTGATTTTTGATCCTTCATTAGGGATCTAGCCCACTATAGACCTCCATCAGAGGGGGCAAAAATGACAAATTTCTGTTACAGTCAAGAATATTTGGAGTTTAAACATTTAAACTGAATCATCCATTTTAATATTTCAAATATCTGATGCACCTATTTTTCTTTATTATATACGTTGTAATATGAAAAATAACGCTTCCACAAAGGAAAAGGAGTTGGGGACTGTCCCTGTATAATGTCCAATAGACAAAAAAAGGAGGCAAAAAGGCAAAACGTTGGTGATCAAATACTATTTACAGCAGATGACAAATGTGGATTACAACGATGGCGTTTTTTATACTGTACAAAATGAGGGTTCTCATGGAGTGAAACGCGAATATCGGAAGAGTTTCTTTGCAGCCTTTGTTGATTTTCATATAGTGTTCGACTCAGTTGATCGAGCTTCCCTGTCGGACATCCTGATTGTTTCGCGGGATCCCCTCGAGGTTGCTGGATATCATGGCCGGCCTGTACACTGGTACTGTGAGTGGAGTTCATCAGGGGTGGTGTGTTCTGCTCCTACTCTGTTCCATGCTTCTATGAACTGGGTGTTGGGCAAGATCATGGGATCCAGTGGCCGTGGGGCATCTGTTGGTGAAGAAAAGTTCATGGATCTTGACTTGCTGACGATGCTGTGATCTTCGCAGAGTCAATGGAGGCTCTGATCGGCGCGGTTGAAAGACTGAGTGAGGAGTCTGAGTGTCTGGGCTTTCGAGGGTCCTGATAAAAACCAAAGAGCCAGGCCTTTAATGAGCTCTTGGGCACGGCCATCAGCAGTGTGTCTGTCTGTGGAGATAGTGTCGACCTCGTCATTGAGAGGTTTACTTACCTTGGCAGTGACATTCATGTCTCTGGTGACTTCCTATGAAGTCAGTAGATGGATTTGGAGAGCATGGAGGGGGTAATGAGGTCCCTGGAAAGGGGTGTGAGGCACTCCTGATATCTCTGCAAAAGGACGAAGGTCCAAGTCTTTAGAGTCCTGGTGCTTCCTGTCTTGCTATATGGTTGCGAGACATGGACACTATCCAGTGACCTGAGATGAAGACTGGACTCCTTTGTTACTGTGTCTCTTCAGAGAATCCTTGGGTACCATTGGTTTGACCTTGTGTTGCTCACGGAGTCACGAATGAGGCACGTGACCTGCATTGTGAGGGAGCGTCAGTTACGGCACTACGGCCATGTGGCGTGTTTCCCTGAGGGTAATTCAGCTCGTAAGATCCTCATTGTTGGGGACCTGAGTGGCTGAACCAGGCAAAGGGTCGCCCACGTAACACCTGGCTGCGGTAGATATAGGGTAATTTCTGGTGGGTGGGACTGGACCGCATGTCTGCCTGTGGGGGTTGCCAACCGGGATCCTGAGTTGTTTCATCATGCAGCTGAAACAGTGGATGCTCCCCAACTTGACTTGAACTTGACTTAACAAAATGGCGGACAGAAACGATGTGGCAGGAGATAACATCGTGACTGGCTGATGGATGCAACGTCATGAGAAGGAACCAGAAGTGATGTAGTGGAAGTGGCGTCATCTTCTGGAGACAGGATGTGACGTCTTTGAAGAGACATCATTAAGATGGAGCCGGAGATGATGACATCACAGGGAGCCGGAGGTGGGAATGAAGATCGGTGGCCATCTTTGCAACCCGGAAGTATGGAAGGCATTTTACTTTTCTTCTTTTTGTCTGACAAAAGAGATAGAGAGGCGTTAGTGCCGCAGATCAACCCCTTGTCTTGCGATATTTCAGTCACCTCAGGGCTTGTTGACTGCCTCCTAAACGCACGTGTGTGTCAACATCTATCTCGTGAAGTAAATCATTACATTTTTAACGAACACCCTGAAGTAAAGCAGCTTTTGCTAATTCTGAGTTTTTCTAGTTTGCATTTAATTCCAGTCAGTCCCAGTGCTAGGTCAGCCTTTTCTAGTTTTCAACTTCTTTTTGTGCCACACTTCTGATTAACGTCCAGCAGTATTTGTTCAGTTTCCTGCCAGTTTTGACCCCTTGCTTCACTTGACTATATTTCGTTTTCACCTGACCATCTCCTCGGCTCTTTCTTTTTTTTTTTCTATCGCTGTTTCTCAATAATCCTCTGACACGTTGTTTTGTCTCTCAACATTCGGGTTACTGAAATTACATAAAAGTCGGACCCACAATTACAAAGATTTACAATGCAACTGAAACACGTTTTCGCACCCACCAGTTTCTTTTCAGTCTTATCTTATTTATGATCTTCTTCCCACAGTGTAAACAACCTTCTTCGTTGTTGAAGGTGTCTATTTTTCCGGTAGGAAGGATTACTTTTATTACACATCACCGACAGACCTGGGTTTTTCCCACAGACTGATGCAGAAATTGTTCTTTTAACGTCGGCCTGTCTACACCAAGGGGTTAAAAGTTTGGTGTCATCCGCCCTGGGAGGAGTCAGACGGTTGCCATTTACTGATTACTGGAGTGACGTCACGCTTACTGTCGCGAGTAGCTTTTCAGAGGAAGGAAGAAGCTGCTGCTTGAGTGAGAAGACAGTCTGGGGAAGTACAAGATGGAGTGTCCGCAGACTTACAATTAAAAAGAAACGAGGCTGATCAAAACAAGGGGTACTGGGAAAGCCCAGCAGAACTATGTGTCTGGAGCGTGGTGCAATGCTTGAAATTCTGTAGGATCTAAATGAGACTTCCAGTCTCAGGGATAGACCCTCCTGCTTAGCAGGCAGCAAGCAAACATCTGAGAGTGTACTTGAATTCTGACTCTTCTGCTCACAGAAGAATCGGTGCTCAGCTGTGGCAGAAGGGCAGCGAGACAAAATCGAGTTCAAGTCTATTGTTATGCATAGTCAGAACAATGGAATCCTTACCTGCACGCCAACAAAAACCCACACAGACACAAACTGCAGGATACGCAAAGAGTGCAACATATTGTATGTAAAGAAGTCTATGCTTTATATATTTATGCAGGAACACACTCACACACTGGGGTGGCACGTTGGCGCAGTGGTAGCGCTGCTGCCTCGCAGTAAGGAGACCTGGGTGTTCGCTTCCCAGGTCCTCCCTGCATGGAGTTTGCATGTTCTCCCCGTGTCTGCGTGGGTTTCCTCCCACACTCCAAAGACATGCATGTTAGGTGCATTGTCCCTAGTGTGTGTGCTTGGTGTGTGGGTGTGTGTGTGCCCTGTGGTGGGCTGGCGCCCTGCCTGGGATTTGTTCGCACCTTGTGCTGGCTGGGATTGGCTCCAGCAGACCCCCCGTGACCCTGTGTTAGGATATGGCGGGTTGGATACTGACTGACTGACACTCACACACTAAGATCCTCATCACGATTGGCTGTTTAGTAGAACAGAAATGGCCTCTGAATCTACTGCCGCGAGTACCAATTGTCCAGAAGGAGGAGCGACAAAAGCTGCTGTGCAGGATGGATGAGGTCTTCAATAGTCCTTTTCCTTTATATTTTGTTGTGTTGCAGCCTCACACTAAAATCATTTCAATTCATTCTTTTCCGACACATCAAGCAACACTCAATAGTCCAGAATGACCGAGCGAAAACGGGGTTTTTTGGAAATTTTGCTAATGTACTGAAAGTAAAAAAAAAATGGATGTATCCGATTGTCACAACCCAGATAGCAAATGAGTAACGGCCCGGTGCTGGCCCACGTTCACCATTTTTCATTTGGCCCACATACAGCGATGAACTCATCCATATCTGGCTTCCAGAACTTTTCTTTAACTGTATCTCAGGTATGCTATGGACCAGAACTGGGCCACAACTGAGATGTGTGAAGCACAACTGGGCCAGAGTGCAGCTATAGATCAACCATAATGAGACCACAAATGAGGTAAGATTTGGACCAGAGCACTCAACCTTCATAACACCTCACTTGAGGCATGATTTGGGCCGGAGAACAGCCAAAACAAAACTTCTTGAAAAGACTAAATTTTCAAAAAAGAAACTAAGCAACTGTTAAACAATTTTATTGATCTTAACGTTCACATCCTACGCCATGGCAAAAAATCAGTGGTGCTCATCCTGTAGTGGGAAGGTCCTAGGTGCAAACCTAGTAGACGGGGGTTTCTCTAGGTGTGATTTCCAAGTTCTTCTACAGAAGCACAAAGAAGAAATTCTGATGACAAGAAAAACAGCAATCAGCCATGTCATGTGGCAGATGATCGATATAGTCCTTTGAAATCAGAAGATGTCCACTTCCCCTATATAGAAAATGAAATAACATGTTCTTGGTTGCAAATGTGCCACATTTGGCCCAGTATGCAATTGGCATGAACCTTACCTGGTTGGGGTGACTGTTTAATGGAAGGACCTGGGGAGACAACATATACAGAGTATTGTCTTCCCCGGAGTGCTAGATGGCAGCTCCCCCCGGGTTGCATCGGTGCCTTGGACTCCAACAGGACTCCATGGGAGTTGGAGTTCGGCACAGCCCTGTTGGGTTCCATAGGTGCCGCCAGGGGCTGCTGCAGGGATTGAGGAGCCCTACTTTGTCGGGTTTCCGCCTCACCCAGAATTGCTTCCAGACCACGCTAACGTTCCACCAGATATAAGGAGCCCACTGCCGCTGCTCCAGGAGCCAAAGGTGGGTGACAAAGCTTAGCTGGAAGAGGAATGGAGGTGGAAGGAAAGACACGACAAAGACTGATGATAAAGAAGAAGAAGAAGAAGAAGAAGAAGAAGAAGAAGAAGAACAACAACAACAACAACAACAACAACAACAACAACAACAACAACAACAACAACAAGTGCTGCTTGTATTTACATGTTGGTGCTTTGCTGTACTGTGCTGTGCAGGTGAGAAACGAATGGAAACAGTTTGCCACAGGCAGATAAAAGCTGTGCATGTGTGCAAAACTTGTGTCTGCGTCTGTAAGTGTTGGGTTTGTGGAGCTGGAGCGCCCCCTGCAGGCCACACTGGTTACAGGTGGATCATAATCGGCCCATAACTCTCAGGTTAGACATCCTTGACATGCGACTGATTGCACATGGGCCTTGTTTGGCCCACAATCCACATACCGTGAAAATCACTTATTGTGGCTTATTACGTCTGGGCCATAATACATTCTCCATTGCCATAACTGAACCTTAGGTGTGTAAAGTAAACTGCATTTGACTAAGAATTGTTTGCTATCTGGGAATTATTCAGTACCAGTTTCAATGGCACCTGACATTTTGTTCAAGTGCATCCCCTTTGCACACCAGAGACCTCATCGAGAGATTTACTTACCTCGACAGCAACTTTCATGTCTCTGGCGACTCTTCCTATGAAGTTAGTAGACGGATGGGGAGAGCATGGGGGTCATGAAGTCTGGGCCGTCTTAACAGCATTTATAGGACCCCGGGACAAGCAGGGCTCTGGGGCCCCTACCTACACAACTACTCACATGAAAAAAATGGAAATGGCTGAGGGCCGGAGTGGCTAGATCAGGCCAGCCACCATCAAAAACTTACCACTGTTGCAGTGGGGTGCACTCTGGTCCCAATCCAGGTGGTTCATCGTGTGCTGGGTGCAGCAATGAGCTATCAGCACGTGCTCCCAACCTACTATATGTTCTAAAGACAGCTGGGTGTCAGTTATGTTCTGTGCCACCTTCACCGCCCCCTGTAATGCGTTATGGGATGTGATGTATCCCGTGGTGATGGACCCTACTGTGGCCCTGTAGAAACTCGTAAGAACAAATGGAGATACCTGATCTGCCCTCCGACATTAGAAGAAGCAAAGGGGGAGAGTCGTGCCCACATCATTTCATTTGTCATAGTCACTTCAACAACTTTAATGCAGCTCACCCTCTGCACTGTGCCCCCTCTAATATAAATGGACGTAATGCACACCGTTATGCCTCCTGAAGTTCATAACCAGCTCCTTGGTTTTGCTAACATTAAAGATGGGATTATTGCCCAGGTAAACTTCTTTTTAAGATGTTTTGTCATTTGTTGGTGATCAGGCCTATGACGGTGGTCACATGTAAAGATGGAGTCGACTCTGTGTCTGGCTGCATAGTCAACTGGTGAACAAGGAGAACAGAAGGAGGCTCAGCACACTACTCTGTGAAATGTCTGTTTTGAAGATTAGCACGGAGGGTCCCGAGATCTGCAAGTTATGAAAGACAAAATCTGGTCACCGTGTGTGGAATTAAGTCTCAAATTTGTGGAGTCTGGAGATCAGTTTTGATGGTAGACCAGTGTTAAATGTTGAGCTGTAGACTATAAAGAAGGTGCTGATAGAGCAATAAATTATTATCCAGATGGGACAGGGTGGTATGAGGCGCTTCTGTGAAATGGTTGTGAAAATATACAGATTGGAGGGGGCTCAGACTGTCTGGAATATTCTGTATAATACGTCCCAGAACCAGCTTCTTAGAACACTTCCTCATGGCCGGAGTGAGTGCCGCCCGTTTGTGTATCACAAATGTTGTGAGTCGTGTAGAAGAAGAATGTTCTCCTCAGCACCATGTATTTTGTGTGTTTAGTAAATTAGAATTTTTATAATAACTATTTTTCCAACTTGCCAGTGAGAGACGCTTTGGCTTATGAACTAACAAAAATATGTTATTCCAGGGTTCAGGAGAAATAGTGTCCACATGAATAAAATCTAAGCTGTTTCTTGTTTTCCCTTTCTCAGAGTGAATGTTTCAGGGACAAGGTCACAAGGCTGCAGAAAGTACATGTAGTTTATGCTAAGGCGTCTCTCCTGTGCTTAGCTTTGAGAACACAGATAATGCTTAGCTCAACAGACATATTGTTTAACTTGACTGTTTTGATAAGGATGTTCTTTCTGTCTTATTAATCATGAGATGCTGAAGTATAAAAAACCCCTCCTGGCTTTTGATCGGGGTTCAATTGAGCTTTGCGGCAATAAGTTATACTCTTTTGAATCTCTACTTACTGTGACTCCAAATAAATAAACAGAAGAATTTAGAAGCCTGCTTTTCAGTGTGCCTTTTTCGTCCACAGTCGCCATGGATGAAAGTGTCACTTAAGAAATTATAACTAACTAAAGACCATTTGTCAGTCTTTTCAAGCTCTTGATTGGTTTGCTTGTCTTTTTTTGTGAATGGATGTGAACCGTACAACCTGAAGAATAAACGATTCAGAATCTTAAATGCGCAACCTACCTGTATTACAACACTTTCTTAAGAAAATACGCTTTAGGGTGACACATCGCAGTAATCGTTACTTTCTTACTGATTAAACCTTACCGTAAATTAACATTCAAACGTAGTTTCTGTGCATTCATCAGGGGACTGAAATTTAAGCCTCACTTTCGACTCCCCCGCCACGACGCCCCGGTTAATAATTAGCGACTTGGCACTGCCCGGTGGGCTCCACGGAGTTCGTTGCTTTCGGAAGTCACGTGACCCGTTGGCACTAAAGGCGCCTTTGCTACAAGGCCTTACTTTGTTTCCTTGAATTTCATTAAAGGCTTCTTATCAGGGAACTGCATCCGGCAAATAAAATAAAGCCGCCACTGACAGACTTTCAGCTAGGCTGCTTGTATTTATTAATTGATTTTTTTTTTCCACCCCGCTGGGCAGACTCACACTACCCAACCTTTTAATTTGTTGCTCCTTAAATTATACACGCAGCAGAGGTAAATGACGGAATAACGAAATCAGAAATAAAATTCAAAATGATAGTGAGAGAAAGAAAAATCAACCACGTGTGGCCGATTTCAAAGCGGGTCTTGGTCTAAACACACGCAGCTGTAAAGTCATCCCGTGTGGCGTCCCTCTGATGTGATGAAAAGAGAGCGACGTTAGGCTGTTTGTTCTTTACTCCTACCCTACAGTAATTAGGGTGGTACGCCACAGAGCTCGGGTCAGGGGAAACTTCTCACGCTCTGAGCGCGCAGGTGTGATCGTTTACCGGCACAACCCGGGGGCGTTCAGGATTCCTTTGGTGTTAGGAATTACGGTATGGTGATGGCATCATCTGGAGATCTAGTATGGCCTGTACTTTATTATTATTATTATTATTATTATTAATATTATTATCATTGTCATTTCTTCTTCTTCTTCTTCTTCTTCTTCTTCTTCTTCTTCTTCTTATTATTATTATTATTATTATTATTATTATTATTATTATTATATGACAGCAGTGTGGCGCAATAATCAGCATCTTAAACCTACGAACCTGCGCTCAACTCCCGATACGATCATCATATGCGCGGAGTCTGCTTGTTTCTTCCGATTTTGTTTGGAGTTTTAAAAGGGAAAAACTGGCTTCGCCCACTCAACCCAGTGGAAAAAAAAAAAAACGTTATGGGGACTGGTGACTTTGAAATTATTCGACGTATGCGCATGCGTGTGGCTCCTCACTTGTACCGGCTATGTCCGGCAGTGCTGCTAAAATAAGATCAGGCAGCGTGTTCTAGATAACACTGACAACTTTGAAAATAATAATAATAATAACAATAATAATAATAACGGGTGGCACGTTGGCGCAGTGGTAGCATTGCTGCCTCACAGTTAGGAGACCAGTGTTCGCTTCTGGGTCCTCCCTGCGTGGAGTTTGCATGTTCTCCCCGTGTCTGCATGGGTTTCCTCCCACAGTCCAAAGACATGCAGGTTAGGCGCATTGATGATCCTAAATGGTCCCTAGTGTGTGCTTGGTGTGTGAGTGTGTTTGTGTGTGTCCTGCGGTGGGTTGGCACCCTGCCCGGGATTGGTTCCTGCCTTGTGCCCTGTGTTGGCTGGGATTGGCTCCAGCAGACCCCCGTGACCCTGTGTTCGGATTCAGCGGGTTGGAAAATGGATGGATGGATAATAATAATAATAATAATAATAATAATAATGGGTGGCACGTTGGCGCAGTGGGTAGTACTACTGCCTCACAGTTAGGAGACCATTGTTCGCTTCTGGGTCCTCCCTGCGTGGAGTTTGCATGTTCTCCCTGTTTCTGCGTGGGTTTTCCTCCCACAGTCCAAAGACATGCAGGTTAGGTGCATTGGTGATCCTAAATGGTCCCTAGTGTGTGCTTGGTGTGTGTGTGCCATGCAGTGGGCTGGCGCCCTGCCCGGGGTTTGTTTCCTGCCTTGCGCCCTGTGTTGGCTGGGATTGGCTCCAGCAGACCCCCGTGACCCTGTAGTTAGGATATAGCGGGTTGGATAATGCATGGATGGATGGATAATAATAATAGTAAGGTATCAGGGTGGCACAGTGTTCACCCTCTGAAAGCTATAAACCTGCACTTGAATCCCGACCCGGTCATTACTGCCTGTGCACAGTTTGCCTCATTGTTTCTGTGTCTGTTTGCAGTTTTTAAAAGGAAAAATTGGTCTCGGCCTCCCAACCAAATGGAAATGAAGTGGATTAGCGACTTTCAGACATTAGCGTGGATGTCTTCAGCAATGGGCTTGGCACATCACTAGATACTTTTAATGCTACGGTAGAGAAGGTGATTTTAGACACCTGCATGCTTCCAACTTTTCTGCCAACAGTTTGTTGAAGGCGCTTTGTGATCCATGCAGAATGACTGTGCCCTTGTGGTGCATGGGAGGAACTGGAGGGGCCTGCACAGAGCCCTAACCGCAAACCTACTGAACAACTTTGCGACAACTTGAAACACCGAATGTGGTCCGGGCCTTCTTGTTGCAATCTCACTAGTGATCTTTAAGCTACTCTTGTGGAAAGCCTTCTCAGAACAGTAGAGGCTGTCATAGCTGTAAAGGGGGAATCCAACTCCATTTTAACTGGATATCCAACAAGCTTATATACAGTACATAGGTGTGATGGTCAGGTGGCAAACAAACTTTCAGCCTTGTAGTGTACAGTAAAAACAGATGCTCAGAAAATGACGTCCATTGCGAGTAATGCCTTTTAAGCTTTGAGATGCTGACTTGTAAACTGATACTCTAAAGCAAAGAGAAAAAAAATACATTCAAAGATTACCTTCGTGCAGTCTACCATGTATGCAGTATACTATGGAAATAGTGAGCTTGACTAAAGCAGATGTCACATTAAGTGACGTCTAGTCGTGGGGTACTGTATGTCAGGCTTTTGGACTGCAGCTTCTTGATCTCGTTGCCAGATCATCTCAGTTTACAGAAATGATAATCGCAGGGCATGCTAAATTTACCGACTGTATGATGATTTTCCAGCACAGTCATGCTCGCCTCTTTTCCTGACAACCAATGACATGCTGTCTAAAAGAGCCAGTGCTGTATAAAGGGTTTGCAAGTTCAGCCATTCTGTCGTAGTACATAAAACATGAGACATCAGACAGACGAGTTTCTCTTCTGTTTCTGAGGTCTGAAGTTTACTCATTCCTTAGTCCTCATCGCTGCACTACATGCTTGGTACTTCCAAATGAACATTCATTGGTTGTCAGCATTCATATCCACCCCTACGACTGAAGACAAGAATCACGATTTCATCGGAAACGAGTAGCGGACTGCCTGGAGTGAGTCACTGGCAACGTCACCATGCAATGCTAGTGGCCTCACGGGAGCTTCACTGCCACCGACTCGTTAAGAATAAATGAAGTGCCTGAATGAAAAATCGCTGGAAAAGTTGTATCATGTGACAATAAGACTTTATTGCACGGTCTAGGCTGTTTTATTTGCCTTCTCTAACACCAGAGCTCTGATTAATTGCTGTGGAACCTTTGTGTAAGATGGCATTCAGTTACACAGCTCTTGAACCTCCTAAGTACCTGAGAAGACATTTAACATTTCCTTGGAATCCCGAATGCTGGTGTGTCTAGATAGATAGATAAATAGATAGATAGATAGATAGATACTTTATTAATCCCAAGGGGAAATTCATATACTCTACTTTAGTTACGTACTTTAGAAGTCTGGTAAGGAGAGTTCATCTGAACATCACTACCACACCCTGTTTTTGCATAAGAAATCCTGTCGATAGAGGCCATAAGTGCTGTATTTAACTATCCAGCTGTCCATCAATCCAGCAAAGATGGTGTCCTTCCATTTGTCATTAAGGTAGGAAGAGCCTGCACAACGCAGTTGTTGATATTGGTGCCCTCAATCACGCGTCACTTCCTGTAGGGATTCCACAGGAAGTTGTACCACTTTGGATGGACCTTTGGTTTGATGGAGGATTGGTGGTTGAGTCAGACTTAGTCAGGACCTCACTGCTGGCTTGTGGTATAGCGGGTCCACGGCTCTGAAAGTATGTAAAATAATCCATTGGCCATGTCAGTCTCCGTGGGCGCACTTGCGCATCCGTGGAGAGTTGATGAGGTAATTGGGGTGAGACGTACCTGCACGTGAAGGTGCGATCTTTCCCAATTGCTTCATTGGCTTCCTGCGGTGCATGATTGAGATGCTAGGTATGGGCCAGCAGAGAAGAAAAGGAGAGATTGAAGAACACAGAGCAGAGGTTAGAGAAAGAGTAAGGTGGGAGGAGGAGTGAGTGAGTGAGTGAGTGAGTGAGTGAGTGAGTGAGTGAGTGAGTGAGTGAGTGAGTGAGTGAGTGAGTGAGTGAGTGAGTAGGCTCACTGGAATGCCTGCAGCTGGGAGGAGAGCCCATAGGAGGAGTGTTTGGCCGACACTCGGTGGGGGCAGTAGGAAGTGATCGCCCCACTACAGTGATCTCAAGGAGCTGGAGTGACCAAGAAGATGGTTGGCTCGCCACGTAAGACAGTGAAACAACAACATTTATTTCTGTCGCACATTTTCATACAAATGATGTCGCTCAAAGTGCTTTACATGACGAAGAAAGAGTAAAAAGACAAAATAAATAAGAATTAAAATTAGGGAACACTAATTAACATAGAATAAAAGTAAGGTCCGATGGCCAGGGAGGACAGAAAAAAAAAAAAAACTCCAGACGGCTGGAGAAAAAAAAAACAAAATCTATAGGGGGTCCAAGGCCACGAGACCACCCAGCCAACCTCCTGTAGGCATTCTACCAAACAAATGACCTCAGTCAGTCCTCATGGTATTCAGGGTTCTCCTGGAAGAATTTGATGATGACGGTCATGTGGACTTCTGGCCTTCACTCCATCAGTGTAGGGACATCACGGCGCTTTGATCAGGTGGTGGTTGCGCAGATCAGCACCACAGAAAACCAGAAAAAGAACAGAAGAGAAAGTAGGGGTTAGTACGGAGCCACCATGAATAATAATGATAATTAATTGAATATACAGAGCATCAGGACTAGACTAAAATGAAGCGATGAGAAAGCCGTGTTAAAGTTTTTTAAAGTGCTCCACCATATTAGCCTGGCAAATTCCTATTAATAATAATAATAATAATACATTTTATTTATATTGCACTTTATATTTTAGCAATCCCAAAGTGCTACAGAGTAAAAATAGAATAAAAAAAAACAAAAAAACAGAAGAATCTATAAAATACATTAACAAAATGACTTATTGGCATGCTATTCCAGATTTTAGGTGCCTAACAGCAGAAGGCCACCCACCTCACCAATTCTTGTTAAGTTTAGCTCTTGGAATTCTAAGCAGACGCTCATTTGAAGATCTAAGGTTACGATTTGGAGTGTAAGGTGTAAGACATTCTGAAATATTGGCATATTGAGGCATATTGAGCAAGACCCTTAACCTGTAATTGCTCCAGGGGCGCTGTACAATGGCTGACCCTGCACTTTGACCCCAAGGGGTATGCGAAAACTAACAAATTCCTAATACAAGAACTTGTATAAGGCGAAATAAAGAACAAAAAAAAAATATATATATATATAAGATGGAGCAGATTATTGATGGCTTTGTAAACCGTCAGCCGTATTTTAAAGTCAATTCTAAATGACACAGGTAACCAGTGTAGTGACATCAAAACTGGGGTGATGTGCTCGTATTTTCTTTTCGTAGTTAAGATTCTAGCAGCTCCGTTCTTTTTTGGGTGGTCCTGAGAGGAGTGCATTACAGTAATTTAGCGGACTGAAAAACAAAAGCGTGAACTAATTTTTCAGCATCTTGCAATGTTATAAGAGGTCTAACTTTTGTTATATTTCTTAAGTGAAAAAATGCCATCCTAGTAATCTGATGAATATGTGATTTAAAATTCAGGTCCGAGTCAATAGTTGCCCCTAAATTCTTTTCCTCCGTCTTGACTTTTAATCCTAATGCATCAGGTTTATTGTGCAGTTGTGATAGACAGCGGGAGTTAAAGAGACTTGGGAGAGTGAGTCCCAGCATGAGTGCCCTGGTTGCTGGGGAACCCGAATCTCAGTCTGGCGGGAGCTGATCGTAACCAGGGGATGGAAGGCTACCAGACCAAGAGGAGGGTTAGTTGCACCTGCATCTGCTACGGGAGACGCAGGGGAGCTGCCAGGTGAAAGAAGGCACCAAGCTTTTACAAATGGATAGCTTCCAAACCTGTTGATTTTCATTTTAAAGGAATTATTTATTATGGATTTTAACCTCCACTTTTATCACCTCATTTTTGCAGATTATTTATTTATTGAACTGTGAAGTACTGCACTATGGACACTGTTTTGGTTTGTTTTTGTTTTTAATGAAAGCACTGTACACACTTCACACCTTCTCCTTGCTCCCGGTTCATCTGGTTACATTATCAATGGTGTTGGGTTCAAGAGGCTCCCAAACCAAGAAGAGGGAGCTTGGAGAAGGACCCACACCACCACATGACTTTATCAACATGGGTTGCCCTACCAGGAGTACACGAACCCTGATGGCGTCACGGGGGGGATCATCGATCGCGCAAACCATTCTGTCACCTTAAGCCGCTGACTCGGTGGAGGGTCCGTTAATAAATGTTATTCAGAAATGGCAACCTCTGTTTTCAGAGCTCAATTAGACGAGTCAATGGTGCTGTCATGAGTAGAAGGGTTAATGTTAATTCCTAGCGCTCTGGCCTCTTCTTGCAGGCCCAGGATTTACCTGGTGAATTCTGCCACACAGCTGGATCCGTGCCCACTCACTCAGTCACGTGTGAACAAGAAATGACAAAAACAGAAGTTGACCCCACCGTTATGGAGACCTCCTTTGCTGAGGCTTAACATGGAGGAGACTCTACAACACCAGTTTTACTAACTTGAGGCCTGCCAGTCCAAACATCTAAACTCTAATTAGAGAGTGGGACGTCTTTAGAACCGGGGCCAAGAGCTGGATCAGCAGTTTCTAGGGATTATGCTGTGCGAAGGAATAGTAATCTGACATCAATATTTTTATTGTCTAGATGAGTCAGAAAGGCATGAAAGGTATGAGGGATGACGTCTTCTGGAGATTTGTTACGGTGATATGAGAGCTGCAGTGCAATGGTGTTCACATTAACAAGTGCCATTACCAGCCCTTACAAGCATTTCATTAACATGGAGGGGGGTTCTTCGTAGCAACAGTCATTGAGAGGGCTTATGCTATTTTCTTTTGATGATTAAATGGTAATTCAAGAAAGTGGAACAACAGGCTCTGACTTTGAAAGGTTAAAGATGTTTATATGGTGTCATGCATACTTGCCAGAGGTTTCGCTCCTGGGCTCAACAGAGTGTAATTGCAGACCGCAGTACCTATGAGGTAAGTCACGTAATGCACGTAACATCACAAAGCGCTGTCAACGTCAGTCACAAAACGCCCATCACATTACACAATGGTTAAGATTAGGGCCCCATTACACTATGGTTAGGATTAGGGTTGTGGGAGGGTTATCTGACTCAAAGGGCATTTTGTGACTACTGATGTGGTGGGCACTACCTGACCTAGGTCATAGATGTTGCAGGCTGCAGTTAGAACCATCTCCCTGGGCTAGTCAAAGGTAGGAACTTCCACCCCAGGACACCAGGAGGGCAAAATTGTTAACCACCTTCCACTCCTTTTTCACCCACAGCTCTTAGAAGATGTCCAATGAGGATGGCTGACTCCGCCTCTTCTGGTCCCAGAGCTATAAAAGCAGAAGGAGGCGTCTCCTTTAGAAGATGAGGAACCCACAAGGCAGAGCGCCGACCCTAAAACTTGATTGCTTCTTGCATGAACATTGCCTTCGCCAATGGTGAATTGTACCATTTGTAAGTCGTAGCGCCATCGAGCTCCTGTCATTTTTGTCCCTGTCTTTTTCAAGTAAACAGGGGGTGGCCTGGTGGTCATCCCAACATTTCGTTTTGGGCTCCAGTCGACAATAACGGACAACAGCCGGCAGGTGTGTGAAGGTTTTAAGCAGTGATGAGCGGAACGGTTGACTTTTTTTTTGCATAAAGTTTCATAAAATTGCATTTGGAATTAAATTTTTAATTCATGCTTTTGTCAGAGTTAAAGATGATGCACAAACAAACTGTGTCATTTTTGCTGCTGTTGTGGGAATTCACCTTAGTGCAGTGAAAGTCGATTACACCAATTGTGACAAAAGCCTACCATCCTTATTTTGGTTGTAGAGTTGGTATTTAAGATAAAGTTTGGCCTCCCGTGGAGAGGATCCACCAGGACATCACTGAAACGGAAAGTGGTGCGACTCTGAGTTAGTTAACAGACATCTGTTGGGCCTTACAACGTGAAACACAGTCAGAGGATTAGAAGAACGAAACCAGCAAGTAACTACTTTTTGTAGTAATAATTAGACTTAAAACAGTTATATCCAACCCGCTATATCCTAACTACAGGGTCACGAGGGTCTGCTGGAGCCAATCCCAGGGCGCAAGGCAGGAAACAAACCCCGGGCAGGGCGCCAGCCCACCGCAGGGCACACACACACACCAAGCACACACTAGGGACAATTTAGAATTTAGAGATGTAACATCATATGAGACCATAGTTTCATCTGCCTCCATAATGATATCTCTCACCTTCTCCACAAAATCCAAAGTGTTCTGAATATGGTGTTTTGAGCTGCCTACCAATGGGTTGAGGACAGCGGCCAGGAGCTTTGAGATGTTATATGTAACCGAATTGATTTGAGGAAGTCACTTGAGTGAGTGATGAAACGTATCAGAAAAAAAAACAGATGTCCAGATGAACAGAATCAACTTTCTAGAATCTCCTTACCTGGATTATTGAGCATGCATCGAGAAATTTTGATCAAGTCTTCTCTCTCAGACCTCCTAATAAAGTTTATACTGACTGCTCCTGTTACTAGTCCATACACTATAAAAAGAAAGAAACACTCAAAAGCCGTATTCTTAATGAGGGAAACTGGCAGTAAACTTAAGCAGCAGTACTAGTAATCAAGCTGAAAGTTGAAACTGAAGTTTCAAAAAAGATAAGGAGGAAACACCAAGGAAAATCGGTCAGCTCTTCATGAAACTCAATCTACTATGTCTCAATAAATGAGTCCGACGTATTACGACGTATTTAGAAACGCTGCACACCCATTGAGAGACTGAAAGACCCAGGTGCTCGCTACCCAGCAGCACAAGAAGAACACTGTGATGTTAACCAGCAATGCTGATCATTGGCAGTGTGGACAGCAAGCAGTGGCTGAGGTGTCAGACATCACACCACTGTGTGACTTTGTACAAATGACATAACCTTTGTTTAGTGTAAGCTGTTATACGTCCTTAAAGTCAAATGTGTCAGCGAAATGAACATATCTAAAGGTCAAAAATATAAGCAGTACGTATGCAGTGGCCAGTTACATCATACAGTTCAAAGCAAAGGCAGTGCATTGGTTTATCCAAAAAGGTTTAAATGATGCAATCAGTGAAAAATGATAAAAAAACGTTAATTGGTAACTGATGATAAATATACAGCAGATTGCAAATGTCTTCAGATGTGTAAATTTCACTTTAAAATATTAAATTTCCCATTTTTTCCCATCGGTCCACAATCAATAACCTATAATGACAAAGTGAAAACATGTTTTCAGAAATGTTTGAAAATTCATTAAAATCAAAAATTGGAATCTCTCATATACAGGTGCTGGTCATAAAATTAGAATATCATGACAAAGTTGATTTATTTCAGTAATTCCATTCAAAAAGTGAAACTTGTACATTAGATTCATTCATTACACACAGACTGATGTATTGCAAATGTTTATTTCTTTTAATGTTGATGATTATAACTGACAACTAATGAAAGTCCCAAATTCAGTATCTCAGAAAATTAGAATATCAATTAAGACCAATGCAAAAAAAGGATTTTTAGAAATGTTGGCCAACTGAAAGGTATGAACATGAGAAGTATGAGCATGTACAGCACTCAATATTTAGTTGGGGCTCCTTTGGCCTGGATTACTGCAGCAATGCGGCGTGGCATGGAGTAGATCAGTCTGTGGCACTGCTCAGGTGTTATGAGAGCCCATGTTGCTCTGATAGTGGCCTTCAGCTCTTCTGATTTGTTGGGTCCGACGTATTGCATCTTCCTCTTCACAATAACCCATAGATTTTCTATGGGGTTAAGGTCAGGCGAGTTTGCTGGCCAATCAAGAACAGGGATACCATGGTCCTTAAACCAGGTACTGGTAGCTTTGGCACTGTGTGCAGGTCCCAGGTCCTGTTGGAAAATGAAATCTGCATCTCCATGAAGTTCGTCAGCAGCAGGAAGCATGAAGTGCTCTAAAACTGACTGGTAGACGGCTGCGTTGACCTTGGACCTCAGAAAACACAATGAACCAACACCAGCAGATGACATGGCACCCCAAACCATCACTGACTGTGGAAACTTTACACTGGACCTCACGCAACGTGGATTCTGTGCCTCTCCTCTCTTCCTCCAGACTCCGGGACCTTGATTTCCAAAGGAAATGCTAAATTTACTTTCATCAGAGAACATAACTTTGGACCACTCAGCAGCAGTCCAAAGGCGAGAAGCTTTTGACTCTGTCTGTTGTTCAAGAGTGGCTTGACATACGTCTGTGTGTGGTGGTTCTTGAAGCACTGACTCCAGCTGCAGTCCACTCTTTGTGAATCTCCCACACATTTTTGAATGGGTTTTGTTTCACAATCCTCTCCAGGGTGCTGTTATCCCTATTGCTTGTCCACTTTTTTCTACCACATCTTGTCCTTCCCTTCGCCTCTCTATTAATGTGCTTGGACACAGAGCTCTGTGAACAGCCAGCCTCTTTAGCAATGACCTTTTGTGTCTTGCCCTCTTTGTGCAAGGTGTCAATGGTCGTCTTTTGGACAACTGTCAAGTCAGCAGTCTTCCCCGTGATTGTGTAGCCTACAGAAGTCGACTGAGAGACCATTTAAAGGCTTTTGCAGGTGTTTGGAGTTAATTAGCTGATTAGAGTGTGGCACCAGGTGTCTTCAATATTGAACCTTTTCACAATATTCTAATTTTCCGAGATACTGAATTTGGGACTTTCATTAGTTGTCAGTTATAATCTTCAACATTAAAAGAAATAAACATTTGAAATACATCAGTCTGTGTGTAATGAATGAATCTAATATACAAGTTTCACTTTGTGAATGGAATTACTGAAATAAATCAACTTTGTCATGATATTCTAATTTTATGACCAGCACCTGTGATATGATTATTCAGACCCTTTGCATTTCCCTCCAAATTGTGCTCAGGTGTATCCTGTTTGCTTTAATTCTCCATGGGATGTGTATAGAACTTGACTGGGGTCCTCCTGTGGTATATTAAATTGACCGGACCTCGTGTGTTTGGAAAGACAGAATGTTGTCACACACGTGCACTTGGGAGACAACTTCAGGGCTCATCAAGTAGTCATTCCACCCTTTGTCGAGGGCTGGTGCTGTTGCCTCATTCTTCTCCTCCTTTCTTCCTAACAGATCTGATGACCTGCAGCACGGGTGATGTCACTTCTGGGTCACGAACCCCTGACCTCACTCTGGCTTCCTTTTCAGGGGTTCCACCGCCATCTTAAGTCAGCCTGACTGTTGACTCACATCTGAAAAGAAGTTCTTGTGAAATCGTTTTTATGTTTTGCCATCAAAATATATGGGACCTCTCACGATGCCCCAGCTCTTGTTCTTCTTACTCTATAAGAGGCCCCACAATTCACACAGCATGGTGGAACAAAAACCAAGCCATGGAGTCCTCTTTAGACCTCCATGATCAAATTATGGTGTGGCATCTATTGGAGTAAGACTTGTTTTGGTTTAGGGATGATTGTGGATTTTTAGAACCAAGTGGGACCACAGACCCACTCAGTGAGATATTTAAGAAAAACATCTGACATAGCATAAGCTATGGGGTGTTCATAAGGAATGCAATGATTTACTTCATGAGGTAGAAGTACATAATAAACAAGAAGAGTCACATCAAATATTCAGTGTATATGATTAAAATATAAATATTCTCGATTTTAATAGATATTTGTCATTTTTCACACTCGGGTAGAGGTCCATAGAGGGCCAGACCCCAAGTAAAGGATCAAAACTAAAAAATAACCTCAAATTCATAATCACTGACCTTGAAATAGTCTAAAAAGATACCTCTCGTGCTAATGTTTGAAATCTGTCATTTTAAACCTTCTGGGAATGGCTATAAGAGGGGCTAGGACCACCAGCAAAAATCAAACACCAATAATTTGGTCATATTTACAATCAGCAAATATGGCCAAATAGGGTTAAAACTTAGAAAGACAAACATGGGGGGAGACCCCAAAAAGCTCAACGTCCTGCATAACAAGACAGCAGGACAAGTCAAATCACATCACATGTGGCTAGAAAAGGGGCTTGGACCACCAATAAAAATCAAATACCAACAATTTGGTCATATTTATCATCAGCAAACTCAAAATAGCATAAAACGACCGATCCCCTTTTTTTTTTTTTTTTAAAGTTTTGAGAAAAGGAGAAACTTTGACCCCTCGTATCCCATTAGGGATGAACCCCTGAGGTAGGCTTGTGTTTCCTTGCAGAACTTCAGTTCCCCCTGATCAGACTTGCTGAAGACACCAATCGGTTTACTTTTTATCATTAGGGTGTAATTTTCTGCACACAATATGGTCAAAATAGGCTGAAAATTAGAAAGACAAACATGGGGGGGTACCCCAAATCCTGCATAACAAGACAGCAAGACAAGTCAAATCACATCATATGTCGGGGCTTTCTCATACTGGTGAGTCAAGGGGCACTGTATAAAAAAACTGAAATGATTTCAAAGCGTTCACAGGTAATTCTTAGGAACACTAAATGTCACCAAAATCATCAGCTGTTTAGTCATCACAGGACTTGAAAACACTTCTAAAAGGACTGGACGCCTAATGGAAGTTTTTAAGGCACAAGCCAAGTCCCGTTCACTTTGAAGCGTCCTCAACATGATGAGGTTCTTACTTACATTCTGTTCAGAACAGCAGATTGGACTCATGGGTACCTCAGTTCTCTAAGAAATTTCTGGGTTAAACCAAAAATCTCTGGTTCACAACAACTAAAGGAATCTGATGATCATCTCCTGACGATGGCAATCAATTCATTTTCATTTTTGTCTTGACGCTGACATCCTGCCTTACCATAGAAAACGCTAAACAAAGAAGGTTACAATGTGATACCAGACTAGTAACCATGGAAACAGGTGGATGTGACACACAAGAGCACAGCGGTGCAGAAATGACTACACACCTCAGGAGACGTCTGAGGAGAGCTCTGCGTTCGGCTGTCACAGTTTGCATGAGGGCAGTCAAGGGTCAGAGGGATTTTACTGTGACGCAATGTGCTACATGTTACAAAGTAAACGCATACGCCTTCTACTGAAATGTTTAGCCCTCCTTTTCTGTTCAAAATAACTCGCTTGGCACATTTGAACAATTTATGGGAACTTAAAGGACACTGTGGAAACCAGGTTTATCATGTCCAAAAAACAGAGGAACAAATAAATGACTCTCTGTCGATTGTTTAGTCGGAACAAGAACCATTTAAAATGTGTTAATCAAAATACTGTAGGCCTTTCTTTAACACAGTGCCCTTCTGTCTTGAAAGCCATTCCATTACATGGTCACGAATATAATACATTAGTTTATCTCGACTTCTTAGAAGGAGCATAGGTGAGCAATGGAAATAGCTCACGGTCCAAATAGAGGGTTAAAAGAAAAACCTTGTGGATTACAGTTCAATGTGCTGGCCACTGGGGACACCCTGCCTATGAAAGCCACCAAGTAAAATTTCTATACAGCACTTTGACAAGGGGCACCATTAGGAGATAATTAAGAAAAGAACAAACGCCACAGTCAGAATGAGAAGTTAGATTGGTGACTGATCTACATATGCTGATTTGAGAACAGAATTACTGGAGTTCAGTGACATTTATAACACAGCATAACATCAATAAAATATCGTTACTCCACTTCAGGGTTATATACCACCATCACTAGGCAAAATGCAGGAAGGAACCAGCCCTGGGCAGCATGAAGGTCCACTACAAGATGACATGTTGCAATGTAAATAAACATTCTTATGAGCCAGTATTGGGATAGATAGATAGATAGATAGATAGATAGATAGATAGATAGATAGATAGATAGATAGATAGATAGATAGATAGATAGATAGATAGATAGATAGATAGATAGATAGATAGATAGATAGATAGATAGATGTGAAAGGCACTATATAATAGATAGATAGATAGATAGATAGATAGATAGATAGATAGATAGATAGATAGATAGATAGATAGATAGATAGATAGATAGATAGATAGATAGATAGATAGATAGATAGATAGATAGATGTGAAAGGTATTATATAATATTGTCACTTTGTCATTATGGGTTATTGAGTGTGGACCCATATGCAAAAATGGCAAATTTAATATTTTAAAGTGAAATCAGAGAAAAGATATTCAGACACAAAGTCTCCTCTCCAAAGTTAGAAACTGACACTTTAGACCACTGTTAAGCTGTCCTTGAAGATTTTGTGCATTGAGGCGCCTGTGATCACGCAAGCTGGTGACCTCAGAAACTTGTCTATATACTGTAGATAGATAGATAGATTGTTAAGAGGAAGGTGTAGGAATATTATGATGAAAATATGAACTTATAAAAAAGTGAATATTTTAGACACCAATGATTGTACTTAAATGCTAAAAAGCAGGAACTGACTGGCCAGCTAACCTGGGGGAATACAGGCGTGCTGAGATTTAACACCATTAATAGGCCAGTTACAAGCTTAGCCTGAAGTGGAGGGGATAGGGCGAGTTTATGAGTGTGTGGAAGAGAGGTAGGTTTTTAGAAGTATAAGCATGTCCTAGAATGGGGGCAGAATCTACCTGAGCTGAGTAATACCTGAACAAGACTGGAGTGAAGTAGGGAAGTCAGCCTGTACCATTGGTCTGGGAGTCGAACGAACATAAAGACAGGGTAACAAAGAAATTTTCTCTCTCTGTCTCCCTCTCTCTCCCTCTCTCTCTCTCTATCTCTCTCTCACTCTTTCTCCCTCTCTCTCTCTCTCTCTCTTTCTCTCTCTCTCTCTCTCTCTCTCTCTCTCTCTCTCTCTCTCCCTCACTCTTTCTCCCTCTCTTTCTGTCTCTCTCTCTCTCTCTGCCATTTTCCATCTCTCACCGTGGCCATATTTAGACAGGCCATGCTTCCAGGCCCCATGCAGATGGTTTGCTGGATCAAAGACCAATGTGGGCCAGACACTAATATGGCAGACAGCCTCCTTGAAGTAAGCATATGGACACAAGATGATATACTACTTGGTTTGTATTGGTGTTATTGCTAACCTCCGCATTTTTTAAATTTTGCTTATATTTCGTCATGAATGAAAATCTTGTTTTAATCAGTGATTAAATAAATGTGTAACTTTTTCTCCTGCCCTTTGTGGTACTTTGATTTCCTGGGGGTCACATATATGAAAGGTGGTGTAAGATACGATGGCTTTTGTATGACATGTGGGGTGTTTTGCTGAGGTCTATGTAATAAGGAGTATAAACAGGAGAACAGGGTCACCTACAAAGACAAAACAGTGACACAGCCCTGAAGTGGATTAAACAACTTCAATATGGATAATTGAATTAAGTTCACATGTTGCATTACTCTCTTTTCAACTAAATAAGATTAGCTCCTGTCACAGAAGGACACAAACGTGACACTCATGAACTACAGTCAGCTACTGAGTGAGAAAACAAAAAGGTTAAGATTATATACAGTAATTGAATCACCTGGCTCGACAGAATGATCTCCATTACGATTTTCACAGTTGATAATGATTAAATTACAGTACATAACAAGCTGAACTGTACAAGCTGATGCAACACTGGATGTTCCCAGTCATACCTAAAAATATTACACAAGCAGCTAGTATGGCCTTCAAATGAACGTGACATTTGGTCAGCAAAGCACAAGATAAGAATTGAACTTGATTTTGATACTAGTCCACCGTGGATTCTTAGCATTTGATGTTGCTATCATTATTTTCTCTCTGCTCCATAACACTGTGCTGGGCTCTACAGGCCACACTGCCCTCTGCATCTTCTTCTAGGACTTCCTGGGAAATTATCAGACATGACCTGGTGAGAGGCAATCAGTCCAGTGTTTTCTGGGCTGGGCATGGTTCTCCTCCTATTGGGCTATGCCTTGAACACTTTCAGAGGTAGACACCAAAGGAGCATTCTAACTACATACGGAAATTATTATTATTAGTAGAAGTAGTGGTAGAAGTAGTAGTACCAGTATTAGCATTCATAATAGTATTAGTATTGTAGTCAGCGCCGATCATTGCAATGGCTGTCTGAGGTGGCTCACTATCCTTAAAAGGACTACTCACCTCATCTATCGCACTAGATGGAAAAGCAGGTGACTTTGTAGGCTTGCCATTTATATAGGCGCCCCTGCCACTGGTGATGCAATGCCAGCTCATACTTGGGTGACTCACCCTGGCTGATGGAACCTGTCAGTGTTGTTACAATTTTAATGTTAGTATTATTACAGCCATCTCTTTCATGAATGATTAGAGATAAATTTGCTACAGATTTTTTATCATCATCGTCATTATCATCATCATTATTATTATTATTATTATTATTATTATTATTATTAGTAGTAGTAGTAGTAGTTGTAGTAGTAGTAGTAGTTGTAGCAGTATTGTAGTATTTATCAAACTATGAATAGATGCAAGTTCACTGCATTTTCTTCTTCTAATTATTATTATTATTATTATTATTAATAATAATAATAATAATAATAATAATAATAGTAGTAGTAGTAGTAGTAAAATTTATAGACAACTTGAGAAATAAAAAGTGCCACCTGTCCATCCATTATGTGAAACCACTTCATTAAATATTAGGGCCACAGAGAGCAGGAGTCCCCCCACCGCCAGGCAGCATTGGGTACAAAGCAGGAACAAGCACTGGGTGGGTGCCACCATTATCATATCATGCTGATACCTGGAGGTAAAAACTACACATACATGGGGATAACATGCCATCCTCACACAGATTGGACACGAGATTCAAATCCATGGCTTGGTTCAGCAGTGTGCCACTTTAGACATATAGCAGATAATATAGACGGTGAAGTTTGCTGCCCTGTAGTTCATAAAATTAACAAAAAATAAAGTTTACAATTAAATCTGTTAGTATCGGGACAGAACACTTTCCTGCTGTTTAGAAGAAACTGCCACAGTTTCTGCATTGGTTTTAAAGTGAATGTTTAATTTGTGACAATAAGATGCTATTATTATTTAAAAACAGAAATTTGACTGTCTAGAGAATAAAGCTTTACAGTTACCCGTGTGAACAAATGTGACAAGCTAGATTTCATATTGGCTTATTGCAAGTGGCCTCTTGTAGAGAAAGTGTGACTCAAAATGGTAAAAGAGACCACTTTAGTCAATCTGCTGTCAGCTATTTAGCCCTGATGGACGTCCTCCTTTGTTTCTCCCTGTTTGTTTTGTCACTGTGACCACAGACGCACGACTCCTGCCAAATGGGCATCTGCCAAAAAGAAGCGCTGGCATCATTCAATTATTCACTGGATGTCTCTGTATTAATCATCAGGATGTCCAAACTGTAGAAATAACTGAATGAAGAAGGTTTAAATTATTATTAAGTGTGACTCTTAATACAATTTGAGCAAATTAAACTGTATTTCAGTTGTGCTAAGAAAAATATTTTATTTTTTATATTATCAAAGAACTCTATTGTATTTAAGTGAGCACTTCAATGTTAGGGCGGCACGGTGGCGGAGTGGTAGCACTGCTGCCTCGCAGTTAGGAGACCTGGGTTCGCTTCCCGGGTCCTCCCTGCATGGAGTTTGCATGTTCTCCCCGTGTCTGCGTGGGTTTCCTCCCACAGTCCAAAGACATGCAGGTTAGGTGGATTGGCGATTCTAAATTGGCCCTAGTGTGTGCTTGGTGTGTGCGTGTGTTTGTGTGTGTCCTGCGGTGGGTTGGCACCCTGTCCGGGATTGGTTCCTGCCTTGTGCCCTATGTTGGCTGGGATTGGCTCCGGCAAACCCCCGTGACCCTGTGTTCGGATTCAGCGGGTTGGAAAATGGATGGACTTCAATGTTAACCTTAACTCTGTAAGGGGGCTACATTAAAATAGTATGTTCTATGTTTGGGCTGAATGCGTTTTGTTTCATCGTCCTGTTTACTGTCCGTTATATGTGCGTCAGTGAACGTTGTCCCCGTAAATGAAAAGGGGAAGGATGATGGAGAGAGACCGCAGCCCCGAGATGGAAATTGCCTGTCAAACTCACCTGATACATCTGGGACATTGCGTATTTAAAAAAGAGGAGCAAAAGACAAAGGGGAACAAAGAGGAGAGGAGAGAGAGAAATCGAGGAGCGAAAAGATGACAATTTAACCATGCATTTATCAACTCATCTCTGCCAATCATTGCTTTAGTCCACTGCTTGCTTTTTCAACATCTGATTCATCATCACGACAGCCAGCACCGAGGAACCCTGGTGTTCTAATTCATCCCAGCCATTGCCAGGACTTTCACGGCGAGGTTGTTTTGTTTTCGGGAAGGATCACAATAACATTACAGCCAGTATCAATACCGCCAGACTTTATTTTGGACTTATTTTTCATCACATTTCAATCATTGTGTTTACCTAATCTGTGTTTGTATTTGTGTTACATGTTTTTGTTCATTGTTTAGGGGCAAGGGAGGGTTCAATGTAAATATTTGTATACAGTAATCCCTCAGTTATCACGGGAGATAGGTTCCAAGGCTGACCGCGATAACTGAATTTCCGCGAAGTAGAGACACCATATTTATTTAATTATTTAACGTGTATTTGGACGTTTTTAAACCCTCCCTGTATTGTTTACAACCCACCATTTACTCTATTAATAACAGGGACGACTGCTAAGCAATATGAAATCGGTAGATAAGTTTACACTTACTGTATGGCGAAGTACACGTAGCAGCTTGTAGGCAGTCATGATGTCGTCGACCTTGTTGCAAAGATTCCTAAAGCAGATTCCATCCAGACTACTGCCTTATCACGTCCACTTGCAACTCGTTTTGCACCCTGCCTAAAGGACACTGCGGCCGTAGATCTTATATGCTTTTCCTCCTTTTTAAATAAAAAGAATCGTGGACTCATTTATGCTGTAATGGTGTCCTCCAGCAGTGTAGCTGTTCCCTTCCTTCAACATATCCAAAACTTTTACCTTTTCTGCAATCATTTGCATCTTCTGTGCAGTAGCACATTAATGCTGCATGAGTGAGATGAGACTTCCTGGTTAATGCAACGCTCTGTCACTGAGCCAATCAGCAGCACACAGGAACTTAACTGCGTGCTCTGATTGGGTAGCTTCTCAGCCATCCACCAATAGCATCTCTTGTATGAAATCAACTGGGCAAACCAACTGAAGAAGCAAGTAAAAAGACCCATTGTCCGCAGAAACCCGCGAAGCAGTGAAAAATCCGCGTTATATATTTGGATATGCTTACATATAAAATCCGCGAAGTCGTGAATCCGCGAAAAGTGAACCGCGAAGTAACGAGGGATTACTGTATTTGCATTTTATATAGTAATTAGTCACTGGTGTTTTTGGGATAGTGGTGTTTTGTGCGCATATATCTACGTTATTGAATATTTACATCTATCATTTACAATATATCTGTGTTTGATTTTACATTCCTGACTATTGTTTTCTGGTTATTTCATCATGTGAGGAAAAAAAAAAGGACAACTTGTAAGGAGTACGGCTTGTTATTAGAGCAGGAAGCCTCAGGTGATCCAAGGAATATTCTTGGTAGTGTAGTGGCTTGTCGGGGGGTCGGCCGTTACAACTCTTCGTGTCTAAAAGAAGAACAAGGTGAAGATGAAGTGGGGGGCCTGTATGAAATTGAAACTTCGAAACATTAACATTAAATATTAAAATATCCAAAGAGTATGGATTGGTAAAAGTATAAAGTAAAATTTTAAAAATCGATCCAATACTTCTTTTACTATTTATCTCTACAAAGGTTTTAAGAGACAGATATATGGAATATCATCTAACCAAGATTTAATAGAAAAGTGGGTCTGAAATCTGTTAGTGACTTGTCATAGGGATCGATTGATTAGTCAGTCTATTATTAGAATGACTTTTTCTGTCAAAATAATGTTAAGCTTGATGACTTCAAGGTGCGTGCTATAAAAAAATATCACTGCTACATTTTACAAAATGGAACAAGAAAATGAAAATACTGTTCTTTACTTAATGCATTAAGCAACAACTTACAATATATAAAATATTGAACTTTACTAAACATTTATATTAAGGAAAGAACTTGGTCTTTCACCATCTATTTATCGGTTGACCTAGAGAATAGTCAGAGCAATGCAGACACAGGGAGAACATCAACTTGGACACATGAGACTTTAACACTGACCACTGTGCCACCAAGGTGACCAATATATACAGATATGGTTGTTTAATTTCTAAGAAATTAAAAGTCTAGAGAAGAGCTAAGAAAGAATAAAAACAGATGTCCTGTTAATACATTAAAAGCACCACCTAAAATTAATCAGAATGAATGAATGCAAAAAATGTATGAGTCTGAATCTGTCTATACCAAGCTTGTCAGAAGCAGTTATAAATATCTATGTAATTTTATGATCTTGCCGACTATACTAAAATTAATATCTATCTATCTATCTATCTATCTATCTATCTATCTATCTATCTATCTATCTATCTATCTATCTATCTATCTATCTATCTATCTATCTATCTATCTATCTATCTATCTATCTATCCTGCCTACTACACTAAAGTCACTATCTATCTATCTATCTATCTATCTATCTATCTATCTATCTATCTATCTATCTATCTATCTATCTATCTATCTATCTATCTATCTATCTATTTTAATATATTTTCTATCAATCAATTACTTTCACAGTTCCTTTCATATAAAATGAGAAGCAAACAGACTGGAACAATGAGGTGATATGGGCTTCTTTTGTTATACATTCTCAGAGCAAATAATTAGGAAGACTACATCGGTACTATGCAGGGCCTCCTTTTCCCTTCAAAACAGCCTTAATTCCATATGGCATGGATTCCATGAAATGTTGGAAACATTCTTTCATAGTGCAAGCAATAGAAACTTAACAACTAGCTAAAGAACTTGCCCAACTAAATTGAAAGATCAGAATTTATAAGTTATGTGCCTTTTTCTGTAGGAGAAAAACAGTTCAACTAAGCTAGCGCAAATGTATGTTTTGTGTTGTTTGTTAGTGTCCTTCATTTATGTATCTATATACATACTTGCATATACCCATCATCTGTTCTCCTTATATTATAAGTAAATAGTACTATTTGGTTTATTATTTGAGTTAATAATTGAAAATTTGTTTATTGCAAAGTCTGAATTACAACAGAGGAACTGACTTACTTATTATAGACTCATATTTTTATCTTACCAGCTGGAAGGTGAAACAGAGATTCCTCACAAATCCTACAAAGGATTTGTGTTCCTGGTGTCCACCAAACTCTGTCCCGACCATCTGTGTGCCTCAGCTAAAATCGATATTCGTGAGATCAGGCTAAGTTTTTCCAGTCCCATTTTGGTGAGTCTGTGCCCACTGCAGCCTCAGCTTTGAGTGTAACCCGACATGACCATCTGAAGTTATACACCTCAAGGTTCAATGTGGTGTGCATTCTAAGATGCTTTTCTGCTCACAGCAGTTGTACAAAGTGGTTATCAGAGTTACCGTAGCTTTTCTGACAGCTTGAACCAGTCTGGCAATTCTCCTCTGACCTCTCTCATTAACAAAGCATTTCAATCCACAGTACTGCTGCTCACTGGATGTTACTGGGTTTTGCACCATTCCGAGTAAACTCTAGAGACTGATGTGTGTGAAATACTCAAACTAGTCTGTCTGGCACCAGCAGTCATGCCAAGGCCCACATCACTGAGATCACATTTGTCTCCATTCTGATGCTGGTCATGAACTTGAACTGAAGCTCCTTAACCTGTAGCTGCATGATTTGATGCTTTGTGTTGCTGCTACCTGATTGGTTGAATAGATATGGCATGAATAAGCAGGTGTAGAAGTGTTCCTCAAAATCTTCAGTGAATGTTGCAACCAGTAGGGGGCACCACTGGGCCCCAGACCCAATAATACCTAACACAGTCTTGGGTTCAAATAATTGATTTTTAATCTACCAAGAACTTTGTGCAACAAACTACAGCCAATAATCATAAAAACAAAGCAATTGTCCTCTCTTTCCACCTCCAGTTGAGTGTTGCCCGCCACCCCCCTATTTATTCTAGTTCTAGAGTGGTTTCTGGTGACCCGGCATGACTTGTGGGGAGTTGTTTGAGAACCAGGGTAGTTCTCACCCGTCAGCGCCTCCCCCTTGGGACACTCAGAGACCCTGACAGGGCACCACTTCTGGACTCTAATTCCCAATTAGCCCCTGCGGGTTTAACTCCATCCCCTGGCACCTTCCATTTTGTCCCAATGTCATGCTGTCACCAGGATGCCTGTGCTGTCCTGTGTGGCACTCACAGTATCAAAATCTGTCACTGCAATCAAAACTAGCAAGAAGCTGTTGAAATCAATTATGTGTAATTAAAGCTTGTTAAGGATAGGTGATGAAATTTAATGTTTAACCCCATTATTAGTGACACTTACGGGAATTTTGCAGTGTATCTGTTTTAACTTCTGTGAAATAATGTTTTTAACTATAAAGGTGGTGTATGAAGGTGTGACTGCTGTTTCTTTCAGATTCTCTATTACTTACTTCCTCGTTATGTTTTTGTCAGACTGCACTTCTGCTTGATGCCCTTTCTGTGTATTTGACCCTTCTTTAACGTGACACTAGAACAAATAAGCAACGAAACCGGCCATCCGAAAACCGACAGAAAGCGCCAAAGCTTCAGTCGTGCCCGGTGAAACGTTGACGAGAGCCGTGATTCGGCTTATGGATGAAGTTGAACCCCACATCTGAACTTTCAGTGCTGCCTCCTGAAGCAAATCGGGAAGATCTTGAGCCTTACTTATGGGCACAATCGACTGTTTCTGACTTCCTGGCTACAGGTCCTGGATAGCGAGGATTTATTTCTGGACTGAACGGCGGACTGCATGCTTCAGCCTTCTTCTGTTTTAATTATTTTATTATTTTTTAACGGACGCATTCCATCGATCTACTGGACTCCACAGCGGCTTAATGAATTTGTTTCTTCCAGTTTCCTTTTTGTTGTTCTTTAACACTTTTTCCTGGATGTCCTGTTTACAATAATTGATCACCTAGGTAGAAGAAATAGAATAATAATTCATTAGAAACGCAAGAGAAAGGAAACGAGATTAATATCGCAAGCAGCGTGCACTCATAATGAAGCGGGCGGAAACCATGAATTACTTGCGAATGAGCCTGTGGTTCGCTTGCCGCTCAGCGTGTTTGTGTGACGGCGGGAGCGCGCGCCCGAGTCCGCGCGGCCAGCGTATATGAGAGCGTGCTTAGATGCAATCGTTTACTGTACAGGATCCGCCGCTTCCTAAATGACTCACGCGGCGCTGTGGGTGGAGCGTTTTTAAAACAAGACGGACTCCAAAACTGAGTCACTTAATAACTCAAAACAGCCCGCCGGAGGAACAAGGGTGCCTTTGTGAGGAGAGCCGAGAGCCGCGAGAGAGCTGAGCTGGAAAGCCAAAGGCAGGGATGGACCTCAGATTTGTGTGCTGCCTGCTACTTTCGGTGGTTTTGACTGGGATGACTGTGGCCGACACAAGCACAGGTAAATACACACGTTTTCGATATCTGAAGGAGTTTGGATGAAGCGGGAGGGGGGACTTTTGTATCCCGCTACTTAATGCTGCTGATAACTTTCGAGTGAAATCGCGGCTGTTTTACCTGTAGCCGCATTATATTATATTATATTATATTATATTATATTATATTATATTATATTATATTATATTATATTATATTATATTATAATTCTCAAGTCGCTCCGGCGCTGCTCTGTATGGACACTTCAGAACTTCACCGCTAAGATCTCCACACCTCGGTCGAGATTCCATCAAACCGATTCGGGTTCAGATGGGCACTCGCTGGCGTAACCACACTGACCATATTAACCAAACTTCTTCTTCTACTAATTTCAAAGGCAAAAATTAAATCAATAAAAGGAAAGCAAGGAAAGCCAAAGGTGCGACAAATGCCGTCTCCTGATGGGATGCATGCACGTGGATTTGAAAGTTAAATCGGTAGCCGCAGCGAAGACTTGCGGTCCATCCAGATAAACACGCAGCTTTGAGTTTGAGCCGAATGTTGAATTAGGTCACCGCTGCTTTCAGAACACGTAGGTAATAAAGTTTAAACCTTGTAACGTGTGTGCCTTCCGACTGTCTGTTCTCAACATATGTGGATCGGATGGAGGAAACAAAACAAATCACGTTAATGGGATCTCCGCTTTTGGAACACATTCTCTATGTGCAGAGAGACGACCGCGGCCAGGTTTAGAGCTGATGCAAGACCACGAAAGATCGCACCAGAGTTTACACTGGAGGGGCTCCTCTCCGATCAGAAGGGTTGAGATTTGGCTCTCGTGTGTCAGGCTCCATCTAAATGTGTTGAAATTTTGTGAATGGCTTAAGTGTTCGGGATGGCATCGCAGTGGCAGAGCTATGTGGGTTGCTTAACCTCTGGCATTACTCAGCACAGTGGAATTTCAGCGGAGCTGTCCTACATAAATTCACACGTGGATAAAGTATGACAGCTTAAACTAACACAAATTAAACTTGCGGTGCCACACCTTTAAGCCTAAATGTCGATCCCTTCATTTGACTTTATATCAGAAATATGACAGTTTCTGAGCTCAGGGTTAGGCTTAGGGTTAGAACTAAAGAAAAGAGCAGAACATTTTAAAGATCTACAATCTTACAAATGGTGGTTCTGTAGTAGCATTTTCAATGTTTGACAAATAATTGGTTAATTTTGGTACACGTTTATTGGGGTCTTGTTCAAAAAGTGGACGCCAAAAGCCCCTACTACAAACCCTGAACTTAAGGTTCATGGGGGTAAGGCCAGGTACACCAGGGTCCCTAATCTTAAAATTTATTTTAGGTTCCTATATATCCTAAAAATAGTGTAAGGGTGCATAATCTTAAAGTTGAACCCTGGTGTATACTGATGGCGTCCGCTTTTTGAACAAGACCTGTTGATTGCATATAAAGTTGGCTCCTTGGGCTTTTCAAAACGTTCCTAATATGTGGAGAAAACAGACAGCTTTAATGTCTAGTAGGCCACCAAGTAGGACCAACAGATCAAGAACATCTGAACTGAAACTTTTCAAAGCCTAAAGGGACAACTTCATAGGCAAAGGACCCTTCTTGGAACGAAATGACTCTTTGTCAAGCAAATGGGACCACACAACCCAGTAGAGTGGCAGTAAGGAACCTTCATTTTTAGGAGTGCAGAACCACAATCACTCGCACCATTCACCTAAGGCAGACTATCATAAATATCCATGCACTTGTAGAAAGCCAACGTGGACACGAAGAGAACATTCTGAATCTGCCAAACACAAGTGACCAGGCTGGGAGTCCTCAGAGCCCTGAGGTGACAATGCCACCCTTTCAGATTTTCATGTGTGGTCAAAACTCTTCATCCCAGGTGCAGGTTTGCAGCGTCAAAAGTTGCCATTCACATCAGATGACCCCCAGTGGGGGTAATCGGTACCATAATTCTCCATGTTTTTGGTGTTGACTGACTGTGTATTACAATCCTGTTTATATTGCATTTATGATGGCTCACACTGTTAAGGGCACCATTTAAAATTAAGATCTAAGTGATATACCATTAGGCTGACACCATTATCTAAGGTAACTTATGACATCTGAGGTACATTTGGTTACATTCCTTTTGTTGGAGTGCAAGCAGGAAAAAGTCACTTAGTGTCAGTAGTGGGATTTGAACCCAGAACCTCAGGTTTTGGGGTCCAAAGTCATAACCACTACGTCACACTGCCTGCCTATGCAGGGGCCCTGAAGCCACACACAGCATTACACTTCTTAACTAGAAATTCGGATTTTCTGCAGTTTCCTATAATATTTCTGGACTCTCTTTTTACTCGATCGCTAATCCAACACCTTAACAAAAGCCAAGCTGACATTTAGCCAAATGAGCACCACTGATGTGGACAGCTGCATGCCAGCCATTACATTTATAGCTTCCACTCGACTCTGAGCGCTGAACAACACCGAAGCTGCTGTCACAAAACGTCTCGTGGCTTAAGCTGAAGCTACCAGGATTGCATTGTCTGACTGGCAGCCAACACCTAAATGTCTACTTTTGAACTAATCTGACTGGAAATTCCAAGAGGTCTCCTTTACCCACAGGATTATTCTCTTTAATGAATGGCTGCCTTTGTGCTCCTCACTAATAATAAGATAATAAGATCAGAACACATATGGGGCTCAGGTGTCAGCCTTTTGGTTCTGCTGTTCGTTAGCTTCCGTGATTCTCACTTCTTCAGCTACTTAAGAAAATTAAATTCTTTCGAACAATGACTCACAAATGTCAGAGAAACATCTGGAAATCTGCCGGAATTGCCTGGAACTTATTGCTCCATTTCCCTGTTAATCAATTATTATTACACGTCAGTCCATGACCTGCACAGCACAACCAAAAAGTCTCAAGGGGCCCAAGTCAGCACTGAGCACATGGCAATAGATGGGACCCCAGTTCATTACAGGGTACAGTCATGGAGCTCAATACCAGGACCCACCCCAGATGGGCCGCCAGTCCATTACGGGGTGCAGTCATGGAGCTCAATACCAGGACACACCCCAGATGGGGCACCAGTCCATTATGGGGTAAAATCATTGAGATCAATACCAGGACCCACCCCAGATGGGGCGCCAGTCCATTACAGGGTACAGTCATTGAGCTCAATACCAGGACCCACCCCAGATGGGCCGCCAGTCCATTACAGGGTACAGTCATGGAGCTCAATACCAGGACCCACCCCAGATGGGGCACCAGTCTATTATGGGGTAAAATCATTGAGCTCAATACCAGGACCCAGCTGAGATGGGGTGCCAGTCCATTATGGGGTACAGTCATGGAGCTCAATACCAGGACCCACCCCAGATGGGGCGCCAGTCCATTACGGGGTACAGTCATGGAGCTCAATACCAGGACCCACCCCAGATGGGGCGCCAGTCCATTACGGGGTACAGTCATGGAGCTCAATACCAGGACCCACCCAAGATAGGGTGCTAGTCCATTATGGGGTACAGTCATGGAGATCAATACCAGGACCCACCCCAGATAGGGCACCAGTCCATTACAGGGCACAGTCATGGAGCTCAATACCAGGACCCACCCAAGATAGGGTGCTTGTCCATTATGGGGTACAGTCATGGAGATCAATATCAGGACCCACCCCAGATGGGGTGCCAGTCCATTATGGGGTGCATTCATGGAGCTCAATACCAGGACCCACCCAGTATGGGATGGCAGTTCATTAAGGAGTACACTAACATCAATACTGAGCTCTATACCGGCACTCAAAATGAATTGGATGCCAGTTCTTTAAGGGGTACACTCAAGTCAGCACTATGCTCAGTACTAGGACCCACTGTAAATGGAACACCAACTCATTATGAGGTACACAGATATCAGAACTAAGCTCAATACCAGGACCCACCCTATATGGGGTGGCAGTTCATTCTTGGGTACACTCAAGTCAGCACTGACCTCAATACAAGGACCCACCGTAGACGGGACGCCAGCTTATTACAAGGTACAGAGACGTCAGCACTGAGCTCCATACCAGGACCCACCCCAGATGGGGCGCCAGTCCATTACAGGGTACACTAATGTCGGCACTCAGCTCAATACAAGAACTTACTCTGTATGGGGTGGCAGTTCATTATGGGGTACATAATGTCAGTACTGAGCTCCATATCAGGACTCAAAATGAGTTCATTAAGGGGTACTGAGCTCAATACCCCGATTGGACGGCAGTTCATTATGATCCACTCTCATGTCAGCACTGTGCTCAACAGAAGGACTCCCCCGTATGGGATGCCAGTTCATCTCAGGGTACACCCATGTCGGCACTGAGCCTGAAAGGGACGTACGTTCAACAAAGGGTACGCTCACTCATTCCTGACCAGCCACTTTAACAAGCACAGCTTCGGGATGTTGGTGGAAAAAACAGAGGAGTTGAGCAAAATCCTACAAAGACAATGGGAGAGCATGCAGGTCCCACACAGGCTGGGATTTGAAAACCCAGACCCCTGAAGCTAAGAGCAGACAGTTGTGTGGCACCCATTTATGTGGAGACGGAGCCCCGATAAGCCATTTAGCCTGCATGTGCTCCAATAACAGAAATACATAAATTAACAACGCTGCTTGACTTGCTTGTGAAGTGCACCATATGAAGTACATTTTAGTATTATTTAGTATTTAGTATTATTTGTGAATTTCCCCTTGGGATTAATAAAGTATCTATCTATCTATCTATCTATCTATCTATCTATCTATCTATCTATCTATCTATCTATCTATCTATCTATCTATCTATCTATCTATCTATCTATTAATAATATTAGAGTAACATATCCGTCAATAATATTACATTTTGGAGAAATAAGATGAAGTCTGTAGGCTTTTTTCCTGCTGTGTGCCCAGTGCTGCTGGGATAGGCACAGAACTGGATTAATCAGGTTTGAGGTTGAGTGTGTGTGTGTGTGTGTGATGTGCAGTACGTGTTCAAGCTGAGGGACCGAGGCCAGTGAGCACTTCCTGAACACTTGCCTAATTTATGAATTGTGAACTCATGGACGTCTACAGAATTTTTCCACTGCTACTGCAGTTAAAGCGCTCAGGTTTGATTTCCACTCAGCCCTTGAATGCCTCAATTCTTCTATCCATCCATTTTTTTCCAACCTACTATATACCCTACCGAGCAGGGTCGTGGGGGATTGCCGTCAATCCCATGAAGCATCGGGCACAAGGCAGGAACGACACTTGGACAGGGCGTATAGAAAAGTGGATTCTTAGAATTGGTAATCTCTACGTATTGGAAAAGTTTTATAAGCACATGAGAAAAGTAGTCACTCTATTTTTACTAAGCATTAAGATGTAAGAGTTAGGATTAAAAAAGATTTACACCTACATATTTGAATTATTCTGTATGAGCTACAAACCACTAAGTCATTAATAAATCATTAAGACAAAGGTTAGACATGCAGGAGAGCTGGAGAAGGATGAGCCCCTCGCTTTAAAAAGGGCTATAAATTAGGGTAGGAAGCACCGAGCTAGTAAGGAGTAAGGATAGGCCTTGTCAGACAGATATGATGGACAGAGAGGGGTTTGACGCCCCCTAAGCTAAGAAATGTTGGCAGAATTAATTGGAGGAAAGATTAGAGCATTGAAGTGATAGGAGTCAGATGAGGATGAATAATGTCTTGTGAGATAAGAACTGTAATAAATGTAAAACTTCCCATGGCTGCTCACTTATTACATCTGTAGTGGGCCTGTATGTGCGCCATACAGTAAATCTTGATTCTGCTGCCTGTCCTGAGACTCCGAGTGCCTTTTCTGGGGCTAAGGGTGCCTGTGCCTGCCTGCTTCTACTATATAGGTACAGCCTATTGTGGACTGAACACACACACACACATCAATCTGGCATCACCAATCCAGCTGACCTACATGGACTTTCGATCAGCTTGGTGCAATGCACTATATGAAGTACATATTGTCAATATTACAACATGGACTTTGTCTTTTGACTATGGGAGGAAACCGGGAGCAACCGGAGGAAACCCACACTCACATGGGGACAGCATGCCAACTCCATGCAAGTAACGCCTTGGTCCATCTTCCTTGTTGTGAGTTTATAGCTCCATGTAAGCAAATTTAGATGATCGATCAATCGCCAGATCCATACACTGAAGAGTAAGTGTAACAGGCCCGGTGCAGCCTTATTAGAATTAGACCCAGTCTTCTCCAAGAGATGTAGAAGTAGCCATGCAATTCCACCTGTCAAAACCGAATGAGGCAACACAGTTTTTTGCGCCATAGTTATACTTGTTATGTTCAGACACCCGGCCACTGCTCTGCAAGCTTTATTTCATATGCGTTGTAAAAGAAGCAGAAGAATACAATATTAAGGGTTGGGGAATCCATCCCCGTATAATGTAGATCAAAAGAATTGAAATCACGGCCAGTGCACAAAAAGTGCAACACAGACATTGAATGGGAGACAACACTGAGCGTTTCTGAGGTGGGAACGGAAATGGGATAGCCGGGAAAGGAGGTGCAGGGGATCTTGGGATACGTGACGTCATCAAGGAGGACTGGAGAAAATAAGGGAACCCAGGAAGCGGCAGGGACTTCAAGTTACGGTGGTGTCTTCTCATCTTTCCTGTTAAAATAAAAGAGAGATCGGTTAGTACACCATCGTCGCCCCCTGCCTTGTGGTTTTGCGCTGCCCGTCGGGTTTTTTAGCTGCTCCCTACTCGCTCGTGTGTGACAGCGTCTATGTATCTTTTCCAAAGTACCTTGTGTTTTGTGTGTGTGGTCCCTCAAAAGGGTGGGGCCTCCTGCCTATCACCATCAATTAACTCCATAAAGGCTGAAGAAATCTCACAGTCCCCTGCGGTTCATTGAAAGTGCTGGCACTGGTGACTTCTATGGTGTTTATTGCTTCTTTTTTGATCATTGATTTTTCTGGATTTTTTTTTTACCTTTGTGCTGTGTTTTTTGATCATTCTTGGGATTTCTACATTTCTACAAGTCAACTCCTTTTGCTTTTGTGCTCTTCAGCGGTTATTTTTGTGCCACTGAGCATTTTCATAGTAATAGATCCTTTATTTATAATGATTTTCATTACTAATCAGGGTGTGACATTTTGAGTCATTTTTTTGGAATTGTTGTGTTAAGGAACCTCAAGTTCACAACAATACTGGAAGTGGGTAGCCTCAGCTGGTTCATGGGAATGAAGAAGTAAAAACTATAATTCTAGTCTTACATAACTGCAGAATTACAGAAGTCACAGTAAGAGCTTCAGATGAAAGTTTTCCAGTATTACTGACGGCAGGGCTTTTCCTGCTACTTCCAGTAATAAAACAAGAGGGAGGCACAGATGGGGGCAGCAGCCCACTGGAGGACACCTTCAAATACACACACACACATAACACACACACACACTTAGGTATATCAATCTGTCCTCTTGTCGACTAACCCTGAAGACCACTGGGAGAACACACAGACCACACTCAGAAGGTGCTCACGACAATAACAGAAGCAGCGTCCACTCAATCGCTGATTCATAAATTTAATATATTGCCATTAACTGAATGCACCAAAGGTGTTTGACAGGCCAGCTGTGACCACAAGAAATGGGCTGCAGCCCCCTGCGACCCTGCTCAGGATTAAGAGGGGTTAGAAGATGGCATGTTGTGGTATGTGATCACAATAGCAGCGAGTAGAAGAAAATTAATAATGCTATACAAGTAAAATTCAGAACACAGGCACTATAACACTATTAACAATAAAGAGGCCAAAGTAGTTCTTCAGAGCGACTCCACAGATGCCACGAGAACCGTCCATATGAAGGTTCCAGAAAGAGTTTCGGATTTGTTGAGATACACCACAGACCCCATAAATAGCCAAAAACAGACAATAACAGATTTGTGAAATCCCACTGGGTTTCTGACTCTAAAAGGACTCTTACTGACTACAATAACTCAGGCAAAGTTCAAGTTTTCTTGATCTGTTAGTATCCAGCTAGAGAGCCTACATTAAAGGTTTCTGTTTTGTTCACACATTAGGAACCTTTCCAAAGGCCTCTTCCCAGAATGAAATTGTTCTTTGTCAATGTAAGACTCTGAAGAAAGCCTCTCATTAATACCACCACCATCCCTGTTTCTTACACTGGCAAAGGTGCAAGTACCGTTGACTGAGATTGTGGAAAACTAGTAGTTGGGGGGCGGCCCTGACCTTTCAAACTCGTCTTCTTCGACTGTGTCCCATATCTCATCCCCTTCTTTCTCTACTTCTTGTTTCTATGTCTGTGAGCAAGGTTCATGTTCTTCTCTCCATTGTTTATACAGTAAGTCTTATATGGCTGGTCAATCCCACCGCTGCCACCATATGTGAAGCAGTGTTAGTCCCTATAAAGGATGACACAACTGCAATGGTGGTTTAGTGCAAGTGACATTTATAAAATAAATAATAAACATCCAGATATGTTTCTGTACCGACCCACACACTGTCCTTCCTACTCACAATAATGGTGAAATATGTTGTCACTTCAGTCTTACATATCTTTTTATTTCCCTGTCTCTCTAGATTCACAAACTGAGTTGCTCACAGGCCTGAATATCCTTGTATCTCCACCGACAGGACTATACCATTCACCCCAAATACAAAGAGGTTTCCTTTATTTTTTATTATGCAGCAATCGTTAATTAACCAAATCAGAGCACCTTAACTCAATGTACTACAGATTAATAATTTAATGTAATAAACTCTTGGTGCAATGCGTGCTCCACCAGGGCTACCTCTTTGTCACCGATTCTATTCATAATTTTTAAAGGACAACATTTTTACGAGTTGAGAGCATCCAGTTCGGTGACCTCAGGATTGCAACTCTGGTTTTTGCAGATGTTGTGGTTCTGTTGGCTTCATCAGGCTGCGACCTCAGAAATGCACTGGGGTGGTTTGTGGCAGATTGTGGAGTGGTCGGGATGAGTATCAGCACCTCCAAGCCCGAGGTCATGGTCCTCAGCCGGAAAAGGGTGGAGTGCCCTCTCCAGGTCAGAGATGAGGTGCTGTTTGAGTATCTCAGGGTCTCGTTCATGAGTGATGGAAGAAGGGAGCAGGTGATTGACAGGTGGATTGGAGCAGCGTCCACCATGATGCAGACGTTGTAATGGTCGGTCATGGTGAAGAGAGAGCTGAGGTAAAAAGCAAAGCTGTCGATTTACAGGTCGATATACTTTCCTGTCCTCATCTGTGGTCATGAGGTTTATAAGTAAAGACATCTGGGCATCAAAAAGAGATGTCTGGACATCTTTTTCTTAGACAGCTTCCCACACAACCAAGACCCTGAAAAGTGGTAGAACATGGATGGATGGATACTATTTATTAAAACAAACAGCTCTGAAATAATACTTACATGATTATCAAAGTACATAACAGTTAAGTTCCAACATAACCCACAGTCTAGTCAAGTGTCATTATAAGACCATATTTTTTGAAGAGTGCAGAAGGAATATCTAGAAATGAGACTACAGCATGGAAACAAAGGATTCAATAGAAATGAAAGCAACTGGAGCCCAGTAATAACACCAAAGTCCATGTCAGTTACACAGGAAACAAGAAGAGGCAGGTGTGCAGCTTTAAATATTCCTGCTGATGGGGCCTCCACACTGAGATAATGAAGCAAGAGCCATAAAAACTTAAATAAATGTTCACCGAGAGCTTCGTAGGGACACCTTATCTGATAAACGTCACAGATCTGACAGTCATGTATGTCAATAGAAAAGCTTCATTCTGTATCTGACATTTCATTGACTCCTTTATCATATGGACTCAGAGGGGGAGGCCAAAAGAATTTTAATTAAGTTATAGAACGTGTGCAACCAGTGAGCTGAACAAATCGCAGTCATTGTGTTTACATGCACACGCAAAACGGGGATAAGGTGCGAGTAACTGTCTGGAGTTCTCCTTTGGCAAAACTCTCTGACGTCATTAAACTGCACAAAAAAGAGTTAAACGTCATCATAAGTCACCATGACTCCAAAAACAAGCATAAAACCCATAATAATTCTCTTCTGTTTTATTAGACGCATTTAGTCCTACTTGGGAAATGAATGACGTCCATCTCTTTTTACTTTCTCGTATACGAAGTGTAGAGAAAGTATTGGAATCATTCAAAAATTTGGTTTCGAGATTTTGATGAATCTTGACATTTTAGACCTCCCTGAGTCCTGCGGGACTTCCTGAGTGTTCGCGGGATCCCCTCGAGGTTGCTGGATACCATGGCCTGCCTGTACACTGGTACTGTGAGTGCTGTGCAGAGTGGAGGCAGAACCTCTGTGTTTTTCCCAGTTGATTCTGAGGTTCATCAGTGGTGTGTTCTGCTCCTACTCTGTTCAATGCGTGTATGGACTGGGTGTTGGGCAAGGTCATGTGGTCCAGCAGCTGTGGGGCATCTGTTGGTGAAGAAAGGTTCACGGATCTTGACTTTGCTGATGATGCTGTGATCTTCGCAGAGTCAATGGAGGATCTGATCGGGGCACTCGAGAGACTGAATGAGGGGATCCCGAGTTGTTTCGTTGTGTAGTGGGTGTGGCAACACAGTGTACTAGTGCATGCTCCCTGACTTGACTTGAGTAGAGTCCGATTTACTTTCTCGTAGGGAAAGTATTGGAATTGTCCAAAAATTTGATGTTGAGATTTTGATGAATCTCGATGTTTTAGACCTCCGTGAGTCCGAAAATACCATTTTTGAAATTATGTCTGTCTGTGTTTATGAGTGTGTGTGTAAACACAATAACTTGAGTACGCTTTCACTTCGGTCAGCCAAATTTTGCATACAAGTATTAGGTACAATACGTAGATTTATATCAATATTTCGGCTATTTCCGTTAACCGGAAGTGGTACTTTTTTATACATGCAGCTGCAGAGTCTGATTTATTCAACTTTACTTTAATAATAATTCCTTCAATATATTATTAATTTGATTTCATTTGTTATTGATGGTTCTTTAATGTACATAATATAAAAATATAATCATTGTCTTGTGGTTTACTCCTCAAATATCCATCCCGTCTAGAGCAAAAAAGTCTAGAGGAGACCACTCCTGAGTTTTAGATCCTCGACCTGAGCCCCTATTGATTTCCACTGGTCACTGCATCATCCAATCACACAGTTTCAACACATCTGTAGCAAATAGCAAGTACGGCCGGGTGTGGGAATGACAGCTCAGAATGCAACGCGGAAATTTTGGGCGCCCACCGGGTCGTCCCTTTCTTTGTCCAGAGACAACAAAATAAACGGAAATGAACAAAAATAACAATTGTAGGCGTGCGTCCATTTAGTGGGGATCTCAAAATAAACAAAAGGCTGCAGTCCCATTAGTGGCGCTCCGTCCGGCAGGTAGCACTGACCAGAAATTGGCACCCAGAAGGGGAAGGGTTAAATTACTTCACCGGGAGGCTTCTGTGGGAAAGAAGGAGATGACACCGTTAGCTGCAGCGCCCCCTCTCATCTCAGTAGGTTATTACATACCTCGACTGAGCGTGCGTACGTGACACTAGTTTAAAAATAAATCGGCACTTCAATTACAGGTTTTTATTACCGGATTGCATGCAACACGCGCTTCTGATTGGCTGTGCAAAAGGAGTGGCACACCGATACGGTGCTTTTGGCCTCTTTCCCACAGTGCAATGATAACAGCACATGTAATTTTATTTCAATAAAATAAGTATTGCCTTAGACTACTCGTTACTTAAAAAAGTAATCAGACTACTTAAAACGTATTACTTTTTATGTGTAAAGGCTGATTTATGATTCTACATCAAGAATACGCTGTAGCTGTGTGCGTAGGCAACACCGTGCAAAGCAGTTTACGTTAGTTGGCCATGTTTGTAGCACGCCAGAAAAGCGAATGATCCATTACAAGGCACCGCTCCTCTTGCTACACATTTTCTTCCGTAGAAGAACGTATTTGTCCCTCACATTGTTTCTCTTTTTCATACATTCGTTGACTTCCAAACCAGAAGATTAACGAAATTGCATTTCAGAAAATACGTAGTTACCAAACTGGCCAATCAGAGCCATAGGGTATCCGTCAATAAGGGTGCGCACATAAAGGCGACCTTCAAAAGGGCGACCTCAATTGGGCGCGGCGAATAAAAGCGCACATAAATAAAAGCGATTTTCAAAAGGGCGACCTCAATTGAGCGCCGAATAAAGGCGCACGCAAATAAAGGAGCGCTTCAAAAGGGTGACGTCAATTGGGCGCAGCGAATAAAGGCAAACGCAACAAAATTACAGAAAATTTATTAGATAAAGGCAATGATTGAACGTATAAAAAGGTGAAAGCAAGAATATTAAAACATCCAATTAATTAATGCATGAACTTGTAACGAACTATTTCTAAAGCTCTCTATATTTCGTTGTTTTCAAAATTACAGAAAATTCGATTAAGGTAATGACTGAATGTATAAAAAGGTGAAAGCAAGTTACACTTGAAGCTGTAGATTATGTGCAATGCCACGTAGATATTCGAGATGCGGTCTATTAGCATAATCAAGGACAATTAATTTAATTCACTCCGAAGGTCATCCTTTTGAAGCGCTCCTTTATTTGCGTGCGCCTTTATTCGGCGCTCAATTGAGGTCGTCCTTTTGAAGATCGCTTTTATTTATGTGCGCTTTTATTCTCCGCGCCCAATTGAGGTCGCCCTTTTGAAGGTCGCCTTTTTGTGCACGCCTTTATTGAATAGAACCGAGCCATAGGGCTCTGCGTAAGGGTTTGTGTCGATGCGACGCGTTGCCACATTTTTGAGAAGATGCGCTTCAGCAAGGGCCTTAGTTACACCGTAGATGCCACAGGCTATGATACAGTGTCCATGCAGAAGTATAAATCAGCCTTTACAGTACTGCTCGCAAAATTGTGCCGCTGAGTCGCTCATCAACATAAATTTAGCGATTTCTGAAATATTGAGACAGATTATTTCAACTAGGAGACAGAATAGTGCAATCGCCCAAGCATTTGTCTATGGAAATGTATCTTCTACCTGTGACTGCTGAATGCATGGGTGATGTTAAGCAGGTGAGCAAAGTGCACGGACAACACAACCCTTAATTGCAACCCGGTTAAGAGTTTCCATGACCACATGTAAGGGTTTACATGTTAACCAGGTTCCTCAAAGACTCTTAATCCAGCACCAAAAGATGGAATTAGTGTATACATGGAATTTTAGAAACCAGGATTTTGTGAATACTGTAGCAAAGTTTTTAAGCGTATGTAAAGGCACTGAGGGTCAAGGAGGTCGGTCAGTAAATTAGAAACAACAGATTTTCTCGGGGTGATAAGCTGTCACGCTGCTTATAAGAAATGTAGACAGGATTGTCTGGTGTTAGAAGCTGAGGCTTTGTAAGTCAATCGTCGGATCCAGAAAATTATTCAGCACCAGACAGGAAACCAGTGGAAGGCTGCCAGCTGAACGATTATGTGGTCATGACACGGGGTGCAAGTCTAGTCTCGAGAAGCATCATGTGTGTGTGTGCTGATCCAGACTAATAAATAGGAAATCTAACTGCAGTAACGTCGGCTGGAAGACATGAAGGCCTGACAGAGTTTGTCTGGTAAAGTCTGGGGTGTCTTGAGATGTCGTCTAGTTGCCAGCATGAGGTTTTAGCAGCAGTTCAAATGGGGAATTTAAGACTGAAGCCGGAGGCTAGAAACAAAAGAGGCTGGGAGTGGGCGGTGTGAGCCATTCATGTGCTGTGAATTGTCCCAAGTCAATTCCAAAAGTGAACGAGTTTAGCCACTTCACCATTTATTTGACACAGATAGCTCTCCTTAAGATTGCTCGCCTGTGTGACTGGAACAGATGTTTGCTTTCATCGCTGGTGCATATCGGGTGAGATCTTAAATAAAGAGTATTTTCTTGTGTAACGTGTGAATTGGACCATACTTCGAAAGGAAAGAAAACTTACAGGTGGGTTCTCAGAAAGTTAAGACAGCCGCTCGCCGGCTCACGTGTCGTGTCAAAGTGCGTGCGTGCGCGCTCCCGAGCGGTGTCCCGTCAAAGCCGGTCCAGGTGCGCTCGTATCTGACGGCTCGCGTCGCTGAATGAAGTTCTGGACGCCGGGCTGGCTTCCAAGAAACGAAACCGCCTGAAAAGCCAAAGAATTTCCTAAAGCAATGCGGTCACGTGTCCGTGGGCGGTGACTTAATGTGTGGTCTGACCGGCCGAGATGTTCCCATTCATAAAAAAAAGGGAAACGATGAGAGTGTAGATTTTTTTTTTTTTGTCAGCCTCCTCTCAGAAAAGCCGCGGGTTACTAACCAGATGTTAAAGCCTTCTTGCGCAACATGTACAACGCGAATGCCAAATGGTTTTCAGAATAGGAGGACCCTTTCACCCCCAAGCAAGCCACCTGAAAAAAAAAAGTGATCAGCATGTCTGGAAAGAGTTAAAAAAAATAATAATAAAAGCCGTGAAGGGGTCCTCTGGTGATTCATTACCTGAGCACCGTCCACCGCTCAGCAAACACGGCAGGACTCTCAAGGTGCTTTGCATACAGGGGCCACGTTTCAGAGAAATGGAACTGCTGAATGGAGTTAATGAACCAAAAGCAGAAGTTGTGATCCATTAGTCCAGCGTTTCTCAACCTTTAAGTACTTGTGACCCGAGTTTTCATAACAGTTTTAATGTTTTTTTTAAAGGAGCCCACTAATACCAATTTGTTCTTTTTTAATTAATGATATACAGTGCATCCGGACAGTATTCCCAGCGCTTCATCACTCTTTCCACATTTTGTTATGTTACAGCCTTGTTCCAAAATGGATTAAATTCATTTTTTTCCTCAGAATTCTGCACACAACACCCCATAATGACAACATGAAAAAAGTTTACTTGAGGTTTTTGCAAAGTTATTAAAAATAAAAAAACTGAGAAATCCCATGTCCATAAGTATTCACAGCCTTTGCTCAATACTTTGTCGATGCACCTTTGGCAGCAATTCCAGCCTCAAGTCTTGTTGAATATGATGCCACAAGCTTGGCACACCTATCCTTGGCCAGTTTGGCCCATTCCTCTTTGCAGCACCTCTCAAGCTCCATCAGGTTGGATGGGAAGCGTCGGTGCACAGCCATTTTAAGATCTCTCCAGAGATGTTCAATTGGATTCAAGTCTGGGCTCTGGCTGGGCCACTCAAGGACATTCACAGAGTTGTCCTGAAGCCACTCCTTTGATATCTTGGCTGTGTGCTTAGGGTCGTTGTCCTGCTGAAAGATGAACCGTCGCCCCAGTCTGAGGTCAAGAGCGCTCTGGAGCAGGTTTTCATCCAGGATGTCTCTGTACATTACTGCAGTCATTTTTCCCTTTATCCTGACTAGTCTCCCAGTTCCCCACAGCATGATGCTGCCACCACCATGCTTCACTGTAGGGATGGTATTGGCCTGGTGATGAGCGGTGCCTGGTTTCCTCCAAACGTGATGCCTGCTATTCACACCAAAGAGTTCAATCTTTGTCTCATCAGACCAGAGAATTTTCTTTCTCATGGTCTGAGAGTCCTTCAGGTGCCTTTTGGCAAACTCCAGGCTGGCTGCCATGTACCTTTTACTAAGGAGTGGCTTTTGTCTGGCGACTCTACCATACAGGCCTGATTGGGGGATTGCTGCAGAGATGGTTGTCCTTCTGGAAGGTTCTCCTCACTCCACAGAGGACCTCTGGAGCTCTGACAGAGTGACCATTGGGTTCTTGGTCACCTCCCTGACTAAGGCCCTTCTCCCCCAATTGCTCAGTTTAGATGGCCGGCCAGCTCTAGGAAGAGTCCTGGTGGTTTCGAACTTCTTTCACTTACGGATGATGGAGGCCACTGTGCTCATTAGGACCTTCAAAGCAGAAGAAATTTTTCTGTAACCTTCCCCAGATTTTTGCCTTGAGACAATCTTGTCTCGGAGGTCTACAGACAATTCCTTTGACTTCATGCTTGGTTTGTGCTCTGAGATGAACTGTCAACTGTGGGACCTTCTATAGACAGGTGTGTGCCTTTCCAAATCAGGTCCAGTCAACTGAATTTACCACAGGTGGACTCCAATGAAGCTGCAGAAACATCTCAAGGATGATCAGGGGAAACAGGATGCACCGGAGCTCAATTGTGAGCTTCATGGCAAAGGCTGTGAATACTTATGTACATGTGCTTTCTCAATTTTTTATTTTTAATAAATTTGCAAAAATCTCAAGTAAACTTTTTTCACGTTGTCATTATGGGGTGTTGTGTGTAGAATTCTGAGGAAAAAAAATGAATTTAATCCATTTTGGAACAAGGCTGTAACATAACAAAATGTGGAAAGAGTGATGAAGCGCTGGGAATACTGTCCGGATGCACTCTATCTATCTATCTATCTATCTATCTATCTATCTATCTATCTATCTATCTATCTATCTATCTATCTATCTATCTATCTATCTATCTATCTATCTAATCCTGCCTACTATACCAAATTCTATCTATCTATCTATCTATCTATCTATCTATCTATCTATCTATCTATCTATCTATCTATCTATCTATCTATCTATCTATCTATCTATCTAATCCTGCCTACTATACCAAATTCTATCTATCTATCTATCTATCTATCTATCTATCTATCTATCTATCTATCTATCTATCTATCTATCTATCTATCTATCTATCTATCTATCTATCTATCTATCTATCTATCTAATCCTGCCTACTATACCAAATTCTATCTATCTATCTATCTATCTATCTATCTATCTATCTATCTATCTATCTATCTATCTATCTATCTATCTATCTATCTATCTATCTATCTATCTATCTATCTATCTAATTCTTTACCGGTGGTCCTAGGCATCTATGAAAGACACCCAGAAAATTAAAAATGACAGCCGTCAAACATACGCATGTTGGGTATCATGTTAGATTATTTCAGGGTCAGTGATTATGAATTTGGGGTTATTTTTTCAGTTTTGATCCTTTAGGGGTCTAGCCTCTATGGACCTCTATCAAAGGGTGAAAAATGACAAATTTCTATTACCATTGAGAAGATTTGAGGAGATTTAGACTTTAGACATTTAAATTGAATCACACATTTTAATATTTCATATATCTGACACAGCTTGTTAATTATGTGCTTCTGACTTATTAAGTAAATCATTACATTTCTTATGAACGCCCCAATTAGGGAGACTTATGCTATTTTTTAATATTTCAAACCCCAATCTTTAATGACACTTCAGCTCATAAAGTTTTTTGTTTGTTTGGCCCCTTCATTTAATAATAACTCCAAAAAAAAAAAAGGATTTTCTTAACAAAATAAATAGGCGCTTGATGGTTCAAGCACAAGACAAAGCAATAAGTAGCGTCCACTGGTGGCTCTTCACTAAGGTCTGAACTATGGAGCTGAGACGTCACGTTCTGGGAATGCTGGGATGGGAAGAGACAGGGAATCTCTGAGGAAGGATGTCGGAGTGAAGTCTTCTTCATCTTCTGGTTATGTATGCGTGAACAATTCACAGCGTGTGTGATGTCATTGCGCCCCCTCTGGTCGCGGACTGGTATCGAATACATGACTGAGCCACATTCGCGCAAATCCTGTGGGTCTGTTACTGCAGAACAAGTATTACAGTTGGCTAACATCTTCATCCAAGATGACTGAATGAGATGAAGAGACTGCAAACAATCCCATAACGATATTAATACTGTGCTGTGTGGACTGCACGTGCAGAGTAGAAGTTTACTGATCTGGAGAAGTGGCGTCGTAATAAAGCAGAGTAAATGTCAAAGTCAATAATACGAGAAACTAAAGGGAGCCAAATCCAAAACAACGTTACACTGTCCCATTTATTCATTCGTTGGTTCATTCTATTTTTTATTCATTATCCATTTTCTCCGCCCACTGCCCATTTATCGGCTTTGCCTTTTCCTTATTATGACGCTTCTTCTACTGATCCATACACCTCTATGCTGCATTTACAATCCACACAGATCTTTATTAATATAGTCGTGGGTACAGAGTACACATCTGACAAACAGGTGATGTGTTGTCACTCTTGAGCACCATAAGGATCAAGAATGCATGAAAATGTGTAATCTGATTTTAATTAATAGAAAGTACAGATCACTTTACCTGATGTGCTAATTACTCGTCTTCTTGGCTGTTGCAGGCATTACCTAATTTAGTCAGAAAACACACCGATATAAAAGCATCTCGTTTCATTGGAATTAAATCCCGCGTGTGCCCAGTGCTGCCAGGATAGCCCTGACTGACACGAGAACGCAACGGTATGATATTTACCCAGAATTCTCTGGTTTCCCAGTTGTCCCTCTCACATGGCAGATATACACGCGAATTATACGAGTACCTCAGTATAACGGGCCTTGCTGAACTCCGCGGTGGAATGGCGACCCATCCAGGGCCGGTTCTAGTACTTTGCCTGAAGCATGCTGGGATATCCTCTCCCCTTCACTGAATTAAAGAGATTTCAGAATGTTTCGTGCTTTACCCAACAAGGCATGATGTACTACAGCACACGCGTTCTTAGAAATTTTAATTTACTGTAAAAAATGTTGGTTTTGACTCATCCTTATCAAGAAATCAGTAGTTATTTCTAAATGGAGCCTTTCATGGTGAAAATCGTCTCTGAGTAATCAGTTTGCATAATTTTAACATTCCGCACGTGAATGAGTTCAGATTTGTGTAGGCAGCCGGATGGGTTCAAGTTTGAAATCTTTGGCCCTCAGGGCACATTGGATAATCAGGAATCATCTTACGTCGTGCCTTTCATGATGAGTAAGACTGGAAACTACAAGACTAGGAATGGATTAAACATCTTTTAGTAAATGAAACACACCGAGAAACAGAAGTAGGGGTTGGAAATGGCGCCTGGATTACCACATCTTTTATACAATAATAACCTACTGAGTGTGTGTGGTTTGGGGTCGGGGGACTGTCTCTCCGAGCACTGGTCAGTCTGTATTTTGCTGTGATTGGTCAGTTTGGTTTGTAATGACATGATTGACAGCGGAAATGTCCGGCAAGCGAGGCTGACATGCAGAAAGACACCAAGGAAAGGCATAGGAGGAACACTGAGAGCCACCTTCAGATATGGGAAGAATACGAATGATGTTCACCAATCAAAACACAGTATTTCCTAGAGCCCGCCTTCTCAGCTTTCACAGGTGAAAATGACCGTACTCATTTCACTGCATATTTGATGTTGCATGTGGTGTAGCTGAATTATATAAATGAAGAAATAAATAAACTCATGAAGTAAGAAAACAAAAACATTTTTCATGTAACATTTCATTATTTACTAGCTGTGTTACTCCTCTAAATAATCAACTTAGGCCTCAGCATTAAAGTTTGCAATAAAATTTATGTCTCTGTTATATGCCACTTGGTTTGGGATTCATAAAAGCAGTTTTAATGTTGGAGTGACAAACACAATGCATATACCAGCGGTTCTCAAACTGTAACATAAAAGGGGGCGCGAATGTTGCCATATGTGGCGTAATTTCACTATTCGTAGGGAAATTTTAAACTTGTAGCGGTGTATCGGCATCAAAAAATATAGAAATACATTTTATTAGGGTTTCAAGAAAACGTTAGGGGGGCGCGATTAAAACTGTTATGAAAACTTGGGTCGCAAATACTTAAAGGTTGAGAAACGCTGGCCATATACAGTATGTCTCTGATATATGCCATGTGGTATGGGATTTACAAAAGCAGGGTTAATGTTTGTGATGCACCATCTGTTGGAATTACGATTGCGCTGCATCTTATTAGATAGATAGATAGATAGATAGATAGATAGATAGATAGATAGATAGATAGATAGATAGATAGATAGATAGATAGATAGATAGATACTTTATTAATCCCAATATTACTACAAATGTAATTATTTTACCATCCTTTCTGCGATGCCATTTGCTTTTTCAAAGGTATCGCCAATTTGTGGAGCGGTTGTCACTTTGTTGCTAGGGTCAGAGGGTATTAAGGTCATGACAAACAATTCCTATTCATTTGAGTTCACAGATAAATAACAAAATGTGAATTTCCCCTTGGGATTAATAAAGTTTCTATCTATCTATCTATCTATCTATCTATCTATCTATCTATCTATCTATCTATCTATCTATCTATCTATCTATCTATCTATCTATCTATCTATCTATCTATCTATCTATCTATCTATCTATCTAAAGATTAGTGTGTGTTTGTTTAGTTAGAGTTTCTGGTAAACGACTTCTGCTCTGCGTATTTTCGGCAACGATTTAGGGTTTCGAATTTTGGCTTGACGACTGTGTGTAACTGATTGCCAGCAGCTGCACCACCTGCCTTTCAGCACAGGTCATCCAGCTGAAGCTAACCAGGCTTGTGCTAGGTAGTCAGCTAATACACCAACCTTTCCTCTGACTCCATGAGCCGACCCGAAACTGGGGGTCACAGCCAAGAACCAGTGGGCTTTAGCTGATGGGAGAGCTGTCTAAGTGCTGCTTCTGCATCCAAATTGCTTTTGTGGAGCTGCTTTTATGCCAGGGTCTTGACCACCCGCTGTGTATGTCACTACACTCCCCCATTTCTTACAACCCTCATCCTTGACATGGATGCGGACATTCAAGGGGTGTGAGGTGACCTGATCTGCTTTGCCTGAAGCAAACCACCATGAGCGTGATCCAGTAGTCCACCAGCTTCAGTGTTAAACAAGTTCTCCGTCTTTGGGTCATTAGTCGGTTTTTCTACCGGACCATGCCATCATTGTAACAACAACAACAACAACAACATTTATTTATATAGCACATTTTCATACAAAAAGTAGCTCAAAGTGCTTTACATAATGAAGAAAAGAAGAATAAAAGACAAATAAGAAATTAAAATAAGACATTAGTTAACATAGAAAGGAGTAAGGTCCGATGGCCAGGGTGGACAGAAAAAACAAAAAAAAAACTCCAGAAGGCTGGACAAAAAAATAAAATCTGTAGGGGTTCCAGGCCACGAGACCACCCAGTCCCCTTTGGGCATTCTACCTAACATAAATGAAATAGTCCTCTTTGTAGTTAGGGTTCTCACGGAGTCACTTGATGCTGATGGTTATACAGACTTCTGGCTTTTAATCCATCCATCATTGTTGGAACATCATGGTGCTTTGGGTAGATGGTGGTGGCACAAGCCACCACCAATAGGACACCGGAAAAGAAAACAGAAGAGAGAGTAGGGGTTAGTACAAATTTTGAATGAATAGTTATTATAATGAATTGGATATACAGAGTGTCAGGATTAAATTACAGTGAAGTTATGAGAAGGCCATGTTAAAGTAATGTGTTTTCAGTAGTTTTTTAAAGTGCTCCACTGTATTAGCCTGGCGAATTCCTACTGGCAGGCTATTCCAGATTTTAGGTGCATAACAGCAGAAGGCCGCCTCACCACCTCTTTTAAGTTTTGCTCTTGGAATTCTAAGGAGACACTCAGTTGAGGATCTGAGGTTGCGATTTGGAATATAAGGTGTCAGACATTCCGATATATAAGACGGGGCGAGATTATTTAAAGCTTTATAAACCATAAGCAGAATTTTAAAGTCAATTCTGAATGACACAGGTAACCAGTGTAGTGACATCAAAACTGGAGAAATGTGTTCGGATTTTCTGTTCCTGGTAAGGATTCTAGCAGCTGCATTCTGCACTAACTGCAAACGATTGATGTCTTTTTTGGGTAGTCCTGAGAGGAGTGCGTTACAGTAATCTAGCCGACTAAAGACAAACGCATGAACTAATTTCTCTGCATCTTTCGATGATATAAGAGGTCTAACTTTTGCTATGTTCCTTAGGTGAAAAAATGCTGTCCTAGTGATTTTATTAATATGCGATTTAAAATTCAGATTACAATCAACGGTTACCCCTAAGCTTTTTACCTCCGATTTGACTTTTAATCCTAATGCATCCAGTTTATTTCTAATAGCCTCATTGTATCCATTATTGCCAATCACTAAGATTTCGGTTTTTTCTTTATTTAATTTGAGAAAGTTACTATTCATCCATTCTGAGATACAAGTTAGACATTGTGTTAGCGAATCAAGAGATTTGGGGTCATCAGGTGCTATTGATAAATACAGCTGTGTGTCATCAGCATAGCTGTGGTAGCTCACGTTATGTCCCGAGATAATCTGACCTAATGGAAGCATGTAGATTGAGAAGAGCAGCGGACCCAGGATAGAGCCTTGTGGAACACCATATAGAATATCATGTGTCTTTGAGTTATAATTACCACAACTAACAAAGAATTTTCTCCCTGCCAGGTAGGATTCAAACCAGTTTAAGACACTGCCAGAGAGGCCCACCCATTGACTAAGGCGATTCTTAAGAATATTATGATCAATAGTGTCAAATGCGGCACTCAAATCTAAGAGGATGAGAACAGATAAATGGCCTCTGTCTGCATTTACCCGCAAGTCATTTACTACTTTAACGAGTGCAGTTTCTGTGCTGTGATTTGTTCTAAAACCTGACTGAAATTTATCAAGAATAGCATGTTTATTGAGGTGCTCATTTAACTGCATAATGACTGCCTTCTCTAGAATTTTACTTAAGAAAGGCAGGTTAGAGATGGGTCTATAATTTTCAAGAGAAGAGGGGTCGAGATTATTTTTCTTAAGTAGGGGTTTAACTACCGCAGTCTTAAGACAGTCTGGGAAGACCCCCGTATCTAATGACGAATTTACTATGTCAAGAACATTATCAATAAGCACACCCGATACTTCTTTGAAAAAATTTGTTGGTATTGGGTCAAGGGCACAGGTGGATGGTTTCATTTGAGAAATTATTTTATGTAAATCAGGTAAATCTATCCTAGTGAAAGACTCTAATTTATTTATTATGGAGTACTGGGGTTTCGGGGGATCCTTAGTGTTGGGGAGATATACTATGTTATTTCTAATATCATTAATTTTTTGATTGAAAAATACAGCGATAGCCTCACAGGTTTTACTGGAAGTACTTAGGAGGCATTCCTTTGAGTTACCTGGGTTTAACAGATGATCAATTGTCGAAAATAAGACTCTGGGATTACTAGCATTGTTATTTATAATCTTAGAGAAATAGCAGCGCCTCTCAAGACGGACTGTGTTATTGTATTCTGTTATTTTAACTTTTAATATCTCATAGTCAATAGTTAGTTTAGTCTTCCTCCATTTACGCTCAGCTCTACGGCATCTTCTCTTTAAATCAGACACTCTTTGGGTCTTCCAAGGTATAACAATGCTAGAAGATTTTTTAACTGTCTTTTCAGGTGCAACTAAGTCAACAGCAGCCCTCACTTTAGTATTAAATCTTTCCACCTTACTATTTACATTCTCCTCGCTATTATAGTTGGCACTATAAACGGACTGATTGGTTAGAATGTTTGTAAGTTTTAAAGTTGCTGATGAGTCAAAGAACAACCCTTGGATGCATGAGATATGCCTGGTGTGTAGGCCTAAAGAGGGCTGTTGGCTTCTTCAACTGCTACATCCGTCATGCTGTTCAGGTGTTCTGGGGGTCCATCTGTTTCCCACCTGCTTCGATCCTCTGCCCATTCATAACCCTAACCCTAATCTGGCTCTGTGCTCATCTGGGATCCGAGGCAACCCATATGTCACTCTTTCCTCCTTCTCCATGAGCCAACTCACTGAGACTCGCCAGTGTGTACACATCAGGGCCAATGGATTTTAGTAGCCATCCAAAGTGCCCTCTAAGGGGTGTGTTTGCAAAAGTGCCACTCTTTACAAAAGGCTTCTCCAGAAAGTTTTAGGCATGTGTGAGCAATTTATAGGGTGTTGTGATGTCATAGCGCCGCCTCTAGTCCTGGAATGGTATCACATTTGTGAGTTGAGCTACCTGCATGTATATATATCTATTATTGCAGAACAATTATTACAGTTGGCTAACATCTTCATCCAAGATGAATGAACGAGATGAAGAGGCTACACATGTTCCCATAACAATATTAATACTGTGCTGTGTGGATTACACGAGGAGTGCTGAGCAGCATGTCCATCTCAGGTCCACATCCTCATCATCAGGTCCAGATCTACAGTATTGATTGTCTCTTTGGCTTATCTCTGACATTGATCTGAAAATGTTTACAGTTTCTACATTTCAGTTTTTCCTCTGGGGTGATTAAACATTCATAAGCCTTGTAGATCGAGAATTAACAACCAGAGCTTTGCAGCCGTGACACATACTTGGCTTCATCAATCGGAAATCCTGAAAGCCAAACTCATGCCAGTCAAGTGTTGCACTGTGGGCTGCAGGACACGTTCAGGTGGTCCTGATTTTCCCATTATCCACACTTCCCTATACCAGCATGTTGACTATCACGATGACCACGAGAGGCATCCACGTCGATACCTGAAAAGAGCGTGCCTAAACTCGAATGCTTTCATTTTGCCCTTTCCAGAAATTGTGTAAAGGTAAAGATCAGAAGAACCAAAAAAGCCACATTGCTAATTCCTGCCACACTAGAAATGTCAAACGCCATGTAGAACAGAAGTAACAAATGGCATGAAAAGGTCGAGGAGGCCGCAGCATTTGGAAGCAGTGCGCTGATTCACTCGGCTCCCTCACACCCATGCGTGTTTTTTCTGATTTCTGCGGCCCGTGTCACTCCCAGCTCACTCTGCGGCCTCAAGGTTTTGTCTACGCTCCTCAGACGTCATTTGAGCTGTTGGGTTTTGTTTCACTGTCTGACTTTAGAGGAATTGGGAACTCAGCAGGCCTGCCTGATTGCCGAATTCACGTTTCACAGACACTCCCTGGAAGTTTCCGGAAAGGTTCATCCCATAGCTGCGTGATTAACAGTTAAACTGTTAGCGTGCAGGACAAAACGAGAAAAAAAAGGTTTTAATGATAGAGAGTCAGAGAGAAAAAAGAAAGGAAATGAAGCAAGAAGAAAACTGAATTGTAAGTCTTGACGGCAGAGTAAACTGGCTGCCCCCTACCTCTTCCGCAGGTTATACAGTTGGGGGCACCAGCTGGTTCTGCGAATCGTACTTGCCCTTTACAGAGGAAACTGTACAACCAAAAGAAGTGGGAGCTGGGCATAGCCCCGACCCGACGTGAAACAAACTCGACATTAAAGCTAAACTTTTTTTTTTGGTCTTGTGGTTTTTCTCGGTGGGGTTTGATTCTGACTGAAATTATTGGAGGGGTTTGTGGGCGACGGTCCATTTCTGAGAAGAAAGGAAATTGCAGAGTTGTGCATTGCCATATGTTGGTTGGTGTAGGGTGGGGGGGTTGGTCGAGGGGATGTGGCTTTTCACTTAGGAAATACACAAAATAAAGTCGTCTAATAAAACACGTAGGAATTAAAGCAAGACGGTGGCGGTAAAAATGAAAGTCGCCCTGACTTAGTGGCAGGTGTTGCTGGGGCACCAGGAAAGGAACCATTAACATGAACATGGCCTGCGTGGTGGAACCATTAATGACCAAGAACTATTTCATTCCGGGAAGGGGTCTTTGCATATGGGATTGGTTAGTTGAGCTTTGAAGCTGATTGACGAAACAGAAATCTGCAAAATCTAGTAGAGGACGTAGTAAGATACAGCAGGTCAGGATCAGCTTAGGGCCGATTTATACTTCTGCATCGAGCCTACACTGTAATCCGCGTCGCCTACAACGTATCAACAGCATAGTGTGACAACAACAACAACAACATTTATTTATATAGCACATTTTCATACAAAAAGTAGCTCAAAGTGCTTTACACGCGCCTCCTCGAAAATGTGACTACGTGTCGTGTCGTGTCGATGCCAACCCTCCAACTCTGATTGGCCAGTTTTGGAACTACATATTTCCTCAAACATGTTTTCCATTCGTCTCCCGCTTTGGAAGTCAGCGATTATATGAAAAAGTGGAACAAACACATTCGCCCACGGAAGAAAAGCAGCAATCCTGGAGGGCAAAAACTGCCTGCATCTTAATGGATGGGTCATTCGCTGTTCTTGCGTGCCACAAATACCGCCGACCAGCGTTCAGGCACGTAAAGTATAAACTGCTTTCGACGGCATAGCCGACACACATCTCCATGGCATGTAGGCCCGACGCTGAGGTATAACTCGGTGTTTCACCCGTGCGAGTATATGCAGCGAGAGTCCTTTTCAAACCTGGATGTGGCACTTGGCACCACTGCTGTTGTGCCGGGCGTACGGAAAAGTCATCTCAGATAACGGAGGAGGGATGTAAAGATTCTCTCGTCTGATTGGGTGGCCAGCATGGACTCCTCTATAGATAGATAGATAGATAGATAGATAGATAGATAGATAGATAGATAGATAGATAGATAGATAGATAGATAGATAGATAGATAGATAGATAGATAGATAGATAGATAGATACTTTAGAAAACCCAGGAGCGAGTAGGCGGCCTACTTGGCCGAGATGTCTCCTGAGCTGCAACTTTGTTTTTGACTTTTTCTTATATGATTTTAATCTTCTCCATTGTCAACTTGTAGCGGTCACAGAGACACTACGATTGACACCATCTGAAGATGACGATTTGTTTAATTTATTGCGGTGACCCTGGGAACACACCCAGAGACACTGATAAGCAACTCAATCAATGATAGAGTAAATATTAATCAAATAATGAACAAAACGATGAATGAATGATAAAAAAAAAATATTACACAAAACGCATACACAACAGCCCTCCCCAGTTGATTATTTACATATACTGCACGGTAAACAATTAACACTAATAACGTCCAACACAGTCCACTACTGCAGAAGCAGGTGACAATGGAAAGTGGAATGAAACCCCCTTGTGAACAGCACTCTGAAGGAAATGTGAAGTTTTGTCCTACCAGGTTCTCATGGTAGCATGCATGATTTCACATGATTCAAAGACGAATCCAACCAAGACAAAATCACACAGACAAGCAGGCGCTGGACAGCACACACAGTACACAAAGACAGAAACTGTAATTCACAGTGGTTGAATTTATGCGTAGAGACAAAATGCAAACCATTGATCACGATCCTCTCTGCGTCATTTTGGCTCTTTTTTAAAGATCCCGCTTGATTGACCTGCTTCCCAGCAACCCCTGCTCCCTCTGCATCTGCCCGATTACATAATTCTGTCGGGGCTGCTAGGAGTAGTAGTCAATTTTAAGTAGCGCTGCTACAAACTGGCCATAGTTCATCAATTAATTAACGCGCAGTGCGAACGGGTGGAAGGAAGTGTTGGGGCGCCCCTTTCAATCGCTTGGCAAACAAATTGAGCAGACGCTCCATGGCGCAGTAATAAGCATAAATCGCCTCTTGTGAGCGAATGAGAATCAGGGAGCTCTGCCCTCTGATAATTTTTTGGGGGAGAGGGGCGGGAGTTGGGGGGGTGTACCTGTTATTATAGCGGTTTCCTTTCCATCTGCAATTATATTTGTACCACTTCTGTATTTAGTAATTAGTGTTATCTGTACTTGTATTTTAACTGAGAATAGTTCACAGTTCTCTGTGCCTGCACTCAGTGAAGAGCGCTATACAGAAAAAAAAAACCAGGAAGCCCTTGGGATTTCACAAATCTGTCGTCACGTATTTGTGGTTATTTATAAGACCCTGTTATCGACCTACTGTTCATGAACAAAGCTTTTTATCTGAAATGTTCATGTACTGGGCCATCTTAACAGCATCATAGATCCCTGGACAAAGTAGTGCGCTGGGACCCCTGTTTTGATAAGCAAAACAGAAACATCAGAAACATCGTGGGCCACTATGCTCTTGGGACCCCCAGCCAGTGCCCATTGTGCCCATACGTTAAGACGGCACTGTGGGTGGACCCAAAAATGGCTCCCCAATGGTATTGCTCTGAAGGAGCAATTTGGTGTACGTGTGGACCTGAGTGGAGTCGCCTCTCACTTAAAAATGAGTCCGGAGGTCACACGAGGCCACGGAAGCGAGTCCCTCAGAGCGATCCTGTGGCTTTCTGCGTGTCGACCGCCTGAGCTCCACTTCTCACAGCAGGGTGACTTGGTGGTTTCCTGTGCAGAGCTCTCTGATTGGCTGAACTCCTCAGGACCCTAAAGAAAGCTGACAAAGTCGATTCAAATGGAGGACTGGGTGGGGTGTCGGGTCTGTTCTGTCTTAAAGGAAGAAGAAAAAAGAAAAGAGCTACAAATAAAAGAGAACAACTGAGGAAGAAACAAGAAAAGGAATAAAAAGAAAGAGGAACAGAAGTGAGAGGAGAGCAACAGACAAACAAGAGACAGAGGGAGAGAAGGATTCTACTAACGAGAACTGGGAATCAAAGAGAAAGAAACTGAAAGGATGGCAATGATAGGGGATAGAAAAATAAAGACAGGATTAAAGAGAATAGAAGGGAAAAAAGAAAGATGGACGAAGACAAAGAATTATGATTTGAGAGATCTGCTTAATAAGCTCTACCCATCATTTATAAACTGTATTTCTATCCTTTTTTTGGATGCTTCTGCTACCTTTTAAGTAATGTTGGATTTTATAAGTGGGCTCCTTTAGGTCTGCACGTTTTGTGTTTTGTGTGTGTTAGTGCAACGACCCGAGTGCAGGTGGTAAGCCACACTCTTAAAAATAACAAATCTGGAATGGCACTTTACTGGGCTGTGTGGCTCCTCATTGCTTGACAAAGATACATTTTGTTCCGTTTAGGGATCTTTGAACATGAAATTGGGTCTTTGGGCTCTAGAAAGGTTCCTAATGTGCGGACAGAACAGCAATTTTTAATGTCTGGTGGGCTGCCTGGCAGGATACGACAGAGTAAGCAAACCTGAAATGAGCCCGGGTTATTACCGTATATGCAGCAAATGTCCTTTTAAAACCAGGAACCCATTGGGATTTCACAAATCTGTTAACATCCATTTATGGACCAGGTTATGGATCTAAATAAGTCAATAAAGGTTCTTTCTAGAACCTTCATTTGGATTGCTGTCTGCAAACCAATACTGGTATCCCCCTGAAGAACTATTCTGGCCACCTTTGCTTTAAATAGATGTACTGCAGTCGTGTTTGCACCATAAAGAGCGCCAAGATGGTTCTTGTTGTTAATGGCACTATATGAAATGAAGTTTGTAATGCACCATCTATTGGAATGTATTTTGTAATGCATGTAGTAATAAAATGCATTGCATTTGTAATTCCAACAGATGACAAATCACAAACATTTGTAGTAATAAATGTATATCTCTGTCCTATATAAAATTTGGTATGGGATTTATTAAAAGCAGTGATAATGCCGGTAATGCACCATTTGTTAGACTGAAAAATGCAATACATATGTCTCTGTTATATGCCATTTAGTATGGGATCTATTAAAGTAGCGTTAATGTTTGTAACTTGTTATGTTTTGGAATGACAAATGCAATACACATGTTTCCGTTATGTGCCATTTGGTGTGGATTCTTTAAAAGCAGTGATAATGTTTGTAATGCGTCATCTGTTGGAATGACAAATGCAATGCACAAGACTCTATTATTTGCCATTTGGTATGGGATTCATAAAAGCAGTGATAATTCTGGTAATGCACCATCTGCTGGAATGATGAATGTAATTCATGTGTTTCTATTATATTCCATTTGGTATGGGATCTGTAAAAGCAGTGATAATGTTTGTGATGTGCCATCTGTTGGAATGACAAATTTAATGCATAAGCTGCTGTTTTAAGCCATTTGGTATGGAATTCATAAAAGCAGTGATAATGTGCGTGATGCGCCATCTGTTGGAATGACAAATGCAATGCATATGTCTATGTTACATGCCATTTGTTATGGGATTTGTAAAAGTCGTGTTAATGTTTGTGATGCGCCATCTGTTGGAATGACAAAGGCATAGCAACCAGAAAGACAAACACAAAGACACTTATCCTTTTATTAAGGTGGATGTTCACCATATCATTGTGTTTTTATTTATTTATTGTCACATTTCTCAATATATTTATTTGCATATTTTTTCTGTATTTCTGAAATATTCTTCAATACAACACTATTTTGATTTGAATTAAACAAATACTGCCTGTCATCCTGTCCAAAATATTTTTGTAAGCTTTAAACTTAAAAGAGCAATCTCAGTCATTAACGAGGTGCCATCTGTTGGAATGACAAAGACGTAGCAACCGGATAGACACACAGATACAGAAGACACAGACTCCTTTTATTAAGGTGGATAAGTCACTTCTTGAAAACGCTCTTGTGAACTAAATGCAAAGCACTCAGATTTGAATGAGCATTTAAATTGTACACCTGCCTCCTATCATCGTCCCATTTCTATTCATAGGTTTAAGGGGCCACTTCTACCCCCTGCCACCAATGAAATGCGGAAAATGTCCTTTGAAGAAGGAGACAGTCTCGCCAATGAGGGCTTTACGGCCAGTCTCAGGTTTTCCTCAAAAACACGTAGCAACTTTAAAGACGGGAAACATTAAAGAGAAGTAACTGGACAACTTAAATCTGCAGCAGCTTCTGCCGGCTCTGCTTACTAACCACTCTCGAAAATGGAAAGAATAAACACAAAGACAATGGAGAGCTTGAATAAACAGAAAAACACAGTGAAAGAGAGAAAAGGGAGAGCGGAGTAAACAGAAAAACACAGTGAGAGAAAAGGGAGAGCCATTGAACTGACACCCAAACAAGTCGGTGGGGTGGCCCCTGCCAGCAGGTGTGCTTCTCTCGACGTTTGCTCGTGAAGGGGCAGGTGCCACTTGTTTTTACCGTACAAACCCCAGCTGCCTCACTCTCTGTCTGTGGGCGTAAGATGCTGGTGTTCATCTGCGGCCACTGAGTGCCTGAACACATCCACAAATCCTCCTCCTCACATTGTGAAGACCAGACTGGAGGTGTGTGGTGTGCCAAGGCGGGCATGGCCTGTGGTATTGGGCTCAGTGATGTGTTTCCAGTGTGGCATGTCTTTTCTGGTTGGCCATGACGATCTCCGCAGGCATCCAAAATGCATTCCATTAGGAGTTCCACGTCAAAGAGAGTGTGCCGCTCATGAAGGTCATGGTTTTTACACTTAGTGGCCTCCTGGGTTAGTGGCTGGGCAGTGGGATGCCACATTAAATGATTATCCTGCGTTTTGAATCACAGTGTGTTTAATATGTGTCTGACAAAGTGGGGACATTTGGTCTTCAGAATCAGGTTTTTCCATTCATAGTGATTTGAGAACAAAAATCGGACCCCTTCATGCTCTCCACGCTTTGTTGTATTGTAGATGTAAACTAAAACAGATAAACTTGCCATTTGTGCCCATCAGTTTGCACTCAATAATCCATAATGACCGAGTGTAGACACGTTTTCAGAAAGCTGAAATCTGTCATTCATAAAAGTGTTCATAACCCTTAATTTGGTACTTTGCAGAAGCCCCCTTGGCAGCAATTCCAGCTTTGAGTCTTCTTGGGTAAGTCTCTACAAGCTTTGCCCTCTTGGAACCCTCTGGGACACAAGTTAATGGTTCTGTAAAAAAATAAATAAATAAAGACTGACCGCTTGCTCCATCTCTTAAGCCTGGATAGTTTCACACTGGGCACACTGCCATCGAAAAAAAAAATTCATTGAAGGAATTCGGTGCCCACTATTCAATTTCCCCTGTCTGGTGCAGTAAATCCAGCAGCAACGTTCAGGGCTTACAGACATGTCCTTCATGAGAATCGAGCAACAGCTCACAGGAATGTGGCTCCCACTGGACAGCAGCGGCAAAAGGGGCTTCGCCCAGACCTGCACGGAGGCCGGTGGCATCCAGGGAATCTGTGGTATTAATGCCCCTAGTTAGGGGCCTAGCCAGGATCTGGTATCTGATCTCATCTATGGCTGACTGAGGCTTTGTGTCTTTTCTCAGAGAGGCTATTTTGTTTCGGCTGAAGTCACATTTGCCATTTGTGTCGAGATCCTGAGTGTTCCACCGGAAAATTCTGTGCTCCTTGTGAAAGTCGGATTAATTATGGATGTGGCTCTTGACGTGACGTTATGTGTGAAGCCTGCTCATCCTGGTTCTTCACAGCAATTTATAATTGATTTGAGTTCATTTTACCAAAAATGAGAGCCATTGATGGGCCGCTCGCCATATGAAGGGCTAAGACGATGAAGAAACAAATGAAAAGATTAAGTGGGATTGTTTTTTGCTTAAAGTCTTCCATATTTATCTCCTTGTTATTATGAGTATCTGTTTCCTTTATTAAGTGAGTGGTTGGTGTATTGCATATAGTGCCTTTCATACTCTAAATCACTATATGATGAGAGTCTTCTTCCTTTGTCTTTTCTGATGCAGGCATTCCACCTGCACTTCAGAACAGTGTCATCGACCAGACGCTAAGCATGTATGAGCCCGGCCAGTACTTGGATGGGAAACCATCTAGGAGAAGCTTGGGTGGCTGCTGGAAGGGGTGTTGGTGAAGCCAGCAGAGGGCACTTATCCTGTGGTCTGTATGCAGACCCCGGTGAAGAGGGCTGTAAAAATGGTGCCATCTTTCAGATGAGACGTCCCTTCACACTGTAGGTCCCAGGGTAGTGACTGTATAGTGCCTTTTATATGCACTGTAAAAGAGGACAAGATAAAGATTTGGGGCAACATCACGACCCGTGTATTGTAAAGGCAAAATATAATTAAACTTTTTAGCAAAACACAATGTCTCTAAGGATCCCAGATTAGACTATCCAAGATGGCAACACTTTCAGTGTAGACCAGGCAGAAAGTGGCAGACTGAGGTGGTGAGGTTATCAATCAATAGGTCTGCAGAGGGAGGAAGAGAAGAGGCATTAGAATGCAGTGCCACCTGGTGGATTGGGAAGGAATTGCCACCACCAGAGCCTTTCAACTGTCCCCAAGGTGCAACATGTCTGACAGCAGGCTCTGATAAAATGAGAAAGGTCTGGCTGCAGACCCCCACCCCACCCAGCAACAGACTCCTCGGTGGCTGCTCCAGCACTTCCACATCAGACAAATGGCAGACCTCCCAAATCTACATCACCTCCCACCTCCAGCCCCTGAATGACATCACTCTGAGGGGTCTGCCCCTGGTGGTCTGCAGCCAGACTCTGTTGGATGCAATGGGTGGAAGTTTCCTGCAAGTCCTAGGACAGAGAATTTTAGGGGGCCATCAGAAAATGAGAAATGCGGATGTCATCTTCATTTACTGTAGCACCTTTCACTCTGGTGAGTGTCACATAGCGGGCAAAGAATATTAGCATGCATGGGGTGAACAGAAAGTGCAAATGTTATTTTTATTTTGTAAAGCACCTTTATGGTGTTGACCCAAGGATGAGAAGTAACTCTTTTGGTAATTTGCAGATGTTATCTTTTGTATGTTTTTTAGCACCTTTCACATTGTAGACCACAGGGTAGTGATTCATTCCTGTCGTCCTTATGGTAAGGAATGTCAAAAAGCAAGTGACAAATGAAAATGTTATTTTATATAGATTGTTATATACTGCTGTTCACATTGGCATGGCCTAGTGTGGTGACTCTTACCTGTAGTCCTTCAGATAGAGAATATCGGGAAGCAAGTGACAAATGAAAACAGCAAATGTCACCTTTTTATAGAGCACCTTTCCAACTGTAGGTACAAGGATGGCGGAAAGACACTTAGCAACTCACTTTTTGCAGGACACATCAGTGTTGCTAAATGAGCTGTGACAATGTCAGCTAAACTCCGTGTACGCCATTCATGATGGGGGTGCAACAATCTCTTGGGTAACCATACCATTTATACTTAATCTTTTATAGTGCCTTTGTCCTAAAGCAGGGGTTCCCACACTTTTTCGGCTTGCAAGCTACTTTTAAAATGGCCAGGTCGAAATGATCTACCTACATTTAAAAATGCTATATATATATCCATCCATCCATCATCCAACCTACTATATCCTAACTACAGGGTCATGGGGGTCTGCTGGAGCCAAACCCAGCCAACACAGGGCGCAAGGCAGGAAACAAACCCTGGGCAGGGTGCCAGCCCACTGCAGGGCACACACACACACTAGGGACAATTTAGAATCGCCAATCCACCTAACCTACATGTCTGTGGACTGTGGGAGGAAACCCACTCAGACACGGGGAGAACATGCAAACTCCACTCAGGGAGGACCCAGGAAGCGAACCCAAGTCTCCTAACTGCGAGGCAACAGCGCTACCCACTGCGCCACTGTGCTGCCCTATATCTATATATATATATATATATATATATATATATATATATGCTGAAATTGGCTCCAGAAGACCCCCGTGACCATGTAGTTAGGATATAGTGGGTTGGATGATGGATGGATATATATATATACTGAGTATGTATGATACAGTATATGTTGTCATACCTTGCATAACTGAATAACCTTTATGGCACAATAACAATTCAATACATTTATGGTCACTACAGTATTTAGATTTAATAATCTTCATGTGGGAAAAGGCTGACTCGCATAAATAAGTAGAGCTGAATAATGACAACAGCGCTTCTCCTCATGTTTGGGTACGTTTCCTCTGTGAGTTCCAAAACTGTCCATGAGCCCCAGACTTCAGCTGAATGTCATCCTGTGGTGTCAAAATCTTGTCCTCCACTGTAGAGGAGTTTTAGGTGAAGCAGTGTTGCAATTTCTGATGCGAGTGAATCCCCCTCAACATCTTCCCTAAATGGATAGCACTTAAATGTAACGATTGGCTCAAGTAAAGCTGAGTCTTGAAACCATCTGTCAAAGTCTGACAGACAGTTTTCAATCTGCTCTGTGTAGCGTATTCTGTCAAGTTGCCCACACGCCTTCCATTGCGTCTGCAGTTCTGACGCGAGGTTTTGGATGTTCCCCAAATCAAGGCGCTGCAGCTCTGAGGACAGATGTTACATTTTTCGTTTGAAAGCATTAACTGAGCTAATCATATTGACCATGGAGTTCTCTTTTCCTTGCAGCTGTAAATTAAGCTCATTCAACATGTTGGTCAGATCAAAAAAAAAAATGCCAAGTCTAGCGGCCATTGATCGTTATTAAGTTGCTTGTATTCCGCATGTTTAATGACAAGGAGAAACTCCTTTTTCTCCGGCCAGGGGTCTCGAAATCTCAGCAGGAATTTCTCCCTACCCATCTGCCTCAACGAAGGCCTCTTTTATCATCTCTCCATCTTGGAAGGACTTCTTATGCTTAATGATCGAGTGACTCACCCGGAATGATGCTTCGGTGTGTCTGCCTTTGCTTTTGAATTCAACCGAGTGAAAAATGACTTGCTGTCCGATTAACTGCGATTTTAGTTCCCTCTCCTTTCTCTTTCTCAGATCGCTTTTCCGAAGGAAGTCAGTTTCGTAGTTTTTACGAACAGTTCGAAAGTACCTTTCCACATTTTCCTTCTTTGGAATAGCAATGATAGATTGACAGATCAGACAAACGCACTTCGATTGTGACATTGTGAGAGAAAAAAATCCGCTTCCAATTCCACATCCAGCCCATACCCTCCCACCCTAAAACAACAATTTTTTTTTTTAATCCTTTCTTTAGTCGATATAAATTGGAAGGCTAACTTGATCACTTAGATAGCCAGAGTTTTGCAGTAGCTCGTGCGTTTGATCGTGCGTGCGGGATGACCAGTGTGTTAGAAGAAAAGAGATCTCAGACTGGCCGGCCTGTATGTCAGTCAAGTGGCAAATGCAATAGGGAGGATATATGATAGACTAACATATAAAAAAAAATTTTCTTGAATGCAACGCGATCTACCTGCACTACCTTTCCGATCTACCGGTCGATCGCGATCGACGTATTGGGCACCCCTGTCCAAAAGTATGTCAGGCTATACACATAAGGCAGAGAAAATCAGATAAGAGCTTTGTATGTTGCCTTGTTTTTCAATACCTGCCTTTCAAGCTGGATACCCCAGTATGGTGGACAGTTGTTTCCCACATCAATCGTGGCCTTGTCCATCAATGTGTACTCAGTAAATAAGAATGCAATCTCAATTTGAAATACGCACTGCCACACATGTGCGAGTAGGAGGCAGCTAAAGGGCTCAAGTAACGGTAATACCACATCTGACCAGGGGGCGGCGGGGTGCGCTGACTGTCTTATTCAGTTCCCTGCAGACCTTTCCCGAGAAATCCTGCCAGGTTCTGGCGCCTCTGAAGACCTCACTTCTGGTTCCACCCCTTTGATGACATCACTTCCGGTTCAGACAACGTCACTTATGGTTCAGGCCCCTTTGATGATGTCACTTCCTATACGGGCTTTTAACCCTTAAACTGACACATACTTGGGGGTTAATGTACCCCCGGACTCCAAAATACTTTTTTGCTGCACTTTTTAAGTAAACGTCACAATTCACAAAGAAAAAATGAAATTTTAATGGAACACATTTTTTTTCATGCAAAGGGCATCACAATTACTGCAACACTCATCATTTTACACACTGCCAATGAACTGTAAAAACATCCATCCATCCATCCATTTTCCAACCCGCTGAATCCGAACACAGGGTCACGGGGGTCTGCTGGAGCCAATCCCAGCCAACACAGGGCACAAGGCAGGAACCAATCCCGGGCAGGGTGCCAACCCACCACAGGACACACACAAACACACACTAGGGCCAATTTAGAATCGCCAATCCACCTAACCTGCATGTCTTTGGACTGTAAAAACAATAAAAAATAAAAACTACTGGAACAATATATAGAAGGTGCAACTGACGCCATTGATGAAATTCAGTAAATCATCGAGCCAAATGCGCTTGGACTGGCTGCACGCAAGCCCACAGAGGTAAACACTGATGCTGGCAGGCTAGTCTAGTGCAGCGGCTGAATCCCAGCGACAGTGAGGCTGCAGTGCTGCAGGGGGCGCCAGTGATCATGAGCTGGCTGCTCAACGAATATACGACACTGACTGATCAGTAAATTGCACTGGGAACCGACTATAGCCGGCTGAGGCATTCAATGAATGTACATCGCCGAATATAATATACTCGGCTCCTGCGTGCTGGCAAATGGCACTGGGAAACGACTATAGCCGGTTGCGGCGGTTTAAGGGTTAAAGCCGCCATCTTACCACCAATGAATCAGTTCTGTTTTGGACACGTCTTGTGAACAACTCTGTTCTTTTCAGAAGCCTTTGGCAGCCAGGGATATTATACGGGTGGCTGCCCCAAACTTTTTTCACAATGTCTGGTCTGTGTTTCTATCACAGCACGTTCATTTTAGATGCCCATAAAGGTGGCACTATATGAATGAAATGTGTTATTATTATCGTTTCTTGAATATGCTTGGCACGTGCTTGATTGTGCCATACTGACAACACAATTACAATGGAGTCATCCTGTGGCTCCCACTCATGTCATGGCACCTCTCATTTAATTCTCTATTTCGATATTGTGCCATCCTGTCATGATAAAGACATAATGCTATTCTTATAAAAAAATATTTACTTGTGAAAAAAGAATACTTGACAGCCCACTGTTGTATTTACTGCAGGTTAATACAATAAATTATAAAATCTCAGAAACTGACTGGTCAGCTAGCCTGGGGGAATACAGGCAGGAGGAGATGAAAGGGCAATGTAACTGGGGATGGAGTAGGACTGTGTCGTGTTGAAATAACCCTAACCCTAACCCTAATGTGAATTTCCCCTTGAGATTAATAAAGTATCTATCAATCTTCTATCTATCTAAATAAGAACTGGTATGAAGGAGGGAGTCGGCTCATCCCATTGGTCCTTGGAGGGCTGAGTTGAATAGGATTGATATGAAATAGAGAGTTGCTGTTTTCCAATTTATCTGCGAGGTACATCAAGAAAGCTAGACTAAGACAATAAGAGGAGACTTGCAAAGGAGTGCAGACTCTCTCTGCCATGGAAGAGAAGGCCAAGTCTCACTCTCGAAGTCCACCTGTGTGCTTGGCCCTATGCGGACGATGAGCTGGCTAAGAGGAGCATTGAGCGTAACAATAAGTTTATGTGCCGCCTGAAACGACACATCTGGCACTATCAGGTTGTATAGTTTGCAAAGCCACATTCTAATTGCATTTGTTTATGGCACTAGCTATAATATTTGAAGATTAAAGCCTACTATTTATAATATCCGTCGATGATATGTGAATAAATGTGTAACTTTTCTGCTTCCGGCTCATGTACTCGGTGTAATTGCTTGGGGTCACAGATGTAAAAGTAGAGGGGAAATGCTGAACTGTAGTACCTGACCGTGTGGTAAGAGTAGGGGATTTGAGGCATTCTGTTCAGGTCTGCCTCATAAGGAGAATGAAGGGGACGAGGGTCACCTTAGGACCCTGTCATGAAAAAAAAAACAAACGTTTAAAACTGTAAACCTCATTATGGGTGGCTATTCTCTGAATTTCTAGAGCACCTATCCTCACATTATGGTTGGTGGCTGCTTCCTTTATGACGTGCGATGGCTGAGCTGTCCTAGATGACCAATCTCGTCCATTTTCTTCCCATGGGCTACTTTTTCCTCCAACCATTCAGCTCTGAAGTCTTCACTATGAAGAAATCACGACATTTTTATGCCACTCAACACTGCCCTCTACAGGCCATCATGGTTCTTACCCTTATTCGGTCAGGTCAAGTCAAGCCAGGCTGGGGAGCATGCACTGGTACAGCATGTTGCCGCACCCACCACACGACGAAACAACTCGAGATCCTGGTTGTCAGAAAGGCAGTCCAGTCCCACTTCCCGGAAACGACCCTCTATCTGCCACAGCCAGGATGTTAACGTGGACATCCCCTTGGCCTGGTCCAGCCACTCGAGTCCTCAACAATGAGGATCTTGTGACCTGGATCAACCTCGGGGAATTGTACCACATTGCCGAAGTGCCGTAACTGACGCTCCCTCACAATGTAGGTCATGTGCCACATTTGGGACCCCGTGAGCAACACAAAGTCAAACCAGCAGTGCCCAAGGGTTCTCTGAAGAGACACAGTACTGAAGGAGTCCAGTCTTCATCTCAGGTCACTGGATAGCGTCCATGTCTCACAAAACGGCAGAGATATTGGGAGCGCCACACACCCCTTTTCCAGCGACCTCATGACCCCCCAATGTAATCCCAATCTGCCAACTGACTTCATAGGAAGAGCCACCAGAGACATGAATGCCACTGCCGAGGTTAATAAACCTCTCAACAAGGTCGACACTCTTCTCATTTGTGTTCAGCGAGTTTTGCCACTCTCCTGTAATTAGCTTTGCTTTTATCCGTATCTACTGTGTTGAGTGTATTCAGATCACTGCATACTCTCTAATTTAATTTTTGGGGTGGCCCAGTCAGTCATCTTCGGTCTCCGTGTTTAGAAGAGTTGAACGTTCCCATTAATTACTTAGTTCACTGAAACCATAGAAGCTTTGGCCGCACTTGTGACGATCTATAATTTTCTTTGTGCTTACAGATGGCAAATGTGACCCAAACTCCTTCTACAGCGAGGACCTGGGTGACTGCGAGAGCTGCACCATATGCCAGAAACACCCCAACACCCCAAACTGCAACAGATGTAAGTCAAAAGCAAACAAGTCTTTCATTCTTTCTTTCTTCTTCTGTCTCCTGAAACACATGTGAGTGCATTCTTACCCCCGGAAATAAAACCTCAAGAGTTCAGCAGCTGGCTTTTAGTCTGCTTGTCTGAGGAATGTACAGGAGAGGGAAGACGGCTTCAAACGCAGCAGCAGCGGTAAAAGAGCAATTGGGGGCCACATGCCGTACACCGCAAAGTAGAAAACAGCTGGCGTGAGATCCACTCATCAGACGGCGGCTGAGCGACTTCAAACGGGGGGAAATATGAGCAGCCGGGGAAAAGCAAAACCGCAGCGTTTCAGGACAGGGGAGCGAGAAGCCGTTAGAGACAAAATCACGTAAAGAAAGAGAGATAGCGTCACTGTTAGAATCAAAGATTTGCATTTACAAACTTACATACAGTGCCTTAAAAAAAGAATTCAGACCCTTTCACTTGTTACAACATTTTTTTTAGGTTGCACTCATGTCTAAATTCATTTCCATTCATTATTTCTCTCAGAACACAATACTCAACATCCCAGAATGACAAAGAGAAAATGGGATTTTAGGAATGTTGTTAAATTTATTCCAACTCATATGAAAACCAGGGAGGTCCTGCCTCCAGCAGCACCAAAGGACCACTACAGGGCTGCGATTCTGGACTTAATTCCCATGCAGCCCTGCAAATGTCCAAACTGGGACTATTAGTGAGGAACACTGGCACCTATCAATTTGGGGGATGTACTGCCCCCGGCTTACAGCTCTCACCAGTCTACTCATCCTTCCAGCCAAGATGGGAATTAAAAGACGTCCCGGCCAGGTAGTGTCTTTCCATTGTGGTTCCCCTGCCGGGCAAAAAAATCTTCCTCCATCCTCGCCAGGATGCCCGTCCTTTCTCCTGCACACTGACACTGCTGCCTTGCAGTAAAGAGATCATGGATTCGCTACCCGGGTCCTCCCTGTGTGGAGAGCACTTTGAGTAGTGAGAAAAGTGCTATATAAATGTAAAGAATTATATACTATATATATATATATATATATATATATATATATATATATATATATATATATATATATATATATATATGTATATATTGTGAACTTTAGCCTGGACACAGACAGGCACGGACGGAGAACGTCCCAAAACACACATGTTTATTAAAGTTTTGCACCACCTCAACGTACACAGTGCACAAACCCCACAAATGCTCCATCCTTATCTCTTTTTCTTGTCCTTTTCTTCTGCCGCCGCCACACCTCTCTTGCAAGCTCCATCCTCTTCCACCCGACTCCGGCTCCTTGAGTGAGTGATTGAGGAGGCCTCTTTTATACCGCACCCACAAGTGATCCAGGTGATCCATGATCAAGATTCCAGCAGCACTTCCGGGTGTGGCGGAAGTGCTGCAGACCATGGCTCCGGAACTTTCCAGGCATCCCCTGGTGGTCATCACGGGACCCTGCAGTGTTGAGATTCTAAGCTCCAGTCCCGTGGTCCCGATGTAAACCAGGGGGCTACCCTCTCATGAACCCGGGGAAGGTACTGCTGGTGATATGTCCACTCCCCCGGTCCTCTCCTCGAAAGGGCATCCCAATGGGCAAGGTCCCATTGTCTATCACTATATATATATATATATATATATATATATATATATATATACACACACTATATATCTACTCTATATATATAAAATCCTAAGCCTAAACGTCCAATGATTTTGTGCAACGATTTTATGTGACGTTTCTTGTCACGCTTTAAATCTGGCTTATTTTAAAACCTACATATATGTGTTTGATATCATTCTTTTCAGAATTTATCGAACTTTAATGTGATGTTGTTAGATTTTCAGATTCTCATTCCATTTTTAAATTATAAACTAAAAAAATATCAAGAACTCACATCTCGCTAGACGAGACTTTGTGCCAAGAGATTTAACCAGGTCCGGGGCCGGAAATAAAAGACAAAGAGTAGGACAGCTGCTGTACAGGCTTTTAAATGTTCGAAGCACCGCAAGAGATGCAGATCACACGGCACGGCAGCAGCAGCAGCAGCAGCTGATCGAGCAAAGAGGAGGTAAAATGAAAACTGTATTTGTTACCCATTGTATCACCGTTTAAGAGGGGGTTTCGGAGGAGCGGCTGCATCTACTTGGGGTGCATTCAGCCCCCCTCTTCACAACACGAGCTGCAAAGATGTGAAGTGGCTATCACATAGTACAGGCCGGTGGGGGTGGGCGAGCGAAGTGAGCAGGGGGAACTAGTACTACTGTATATATAGTAATTCTCTGCAGAATTCCATAAAGGTCTGAGGAGACCATGGAGGTCTGACTGAAGGTAACAGCAATACCATTTCAATTTTTTGAATCATGTGTTATGGTGGACAGCCCTATTCTTAAGTCTGAGCTCCACTGCCTTAGCAGACGAGATGCTATCTGCTTACAACATGGACACAATTGCAAAGTGAACAGACAAGCTGGTGAGTAACACTCGTCGACCCTGAGAAAGGGGACTAATCTTTTTTAACTGGGTGACGTTTTGATGCTTGGGCTGATAGAACAAATGGCAGAGAAGAAAAGAGAAAAAAAAAATACTGGAGTCGAGTCATTTCCTCAATCTTTTGCCACCGATTTGCATGCCGACCCCGGTCAGACCTCCCAATCCTTTTTAGCTCTTGCCAAGCTCCAGTGAAGATTGCCTGCCAATGTGGCTGGGAGCAGGGGGAACGCTCAGAGCCGGAGTTGCACGCACGCACACACACACACACACACACACACACACACACACACAGACACACATGCCATTCCTCTAAGATGGGCATTAGTTGCGGCTGATCTTTAATCAGACCCTGTAAATAATGGCGCTCATCAGCCCTGTAGAAACGCCTTTGTGTATTGAGAAAGTGCGGCGCGTCGGCCATCTGTCAGCACTACAGGGTTGTGCTGGTGTTTCAGATCCACACAGGAAGCCTTTCTCTGCACCCCACCCTCCTTCTTTCCGATTTTGGCACTGTTCAGCCCAGGCTTCCTTATTTAAATTGTTTTTGTCCACACATTCCTTTTTATATTGTAATCTCATAAGTAAGCACAAGGCATTAAATATGCTGGTAAATTCTTAATTTTCTATTATACCATTTGTAAGAGACGAGACTAGCACAGAAAAAAGGTTCGGGACACAACCATGAGCCTGTATAATGTAAGGCAAAAAAAAAAATAAAACAAAATAAACTATATATATTTAACAAATATATTAGCAACATCTTTTCAGATGCAAGTCCAATACAGAACTGACACAGAAATGGCTGTGCTCGGGATTCTATGGATTCCAGGCAGGAAGGGGAGGGGCCAGGAGGGCGGACAACGGAAGTGACGTCAGTGGTGGAATGGCAATTAATCTTCCATTCTGCAGAGGGAGGAGGAGGAAGAGAGAAGGCATTAGGCAACAGCGCCAACCCCTGGTTCAACAGGACATTACATTCACCAGAGCCCTTAAGCTGTCTCCCATGAGTGACACATCAAAAGCCAATTTCTATGTAATCTCAAATAATTTGGCAGCATTATAGAATATATATAATGGACCGTTGTGTTCCGACTACTACTGAGATCACATCTGAAGGACTGCGTGCCACTCTGATCACCACACCACAAAAAAAGACATAGCGGCACTTGAAACTGTGCATCTCAGGACTTGAGGACATGACAGGCTCAGAGAATTAAACCTTTTTAGTCTCGAGCAGAGAAGGCTGCATGGGGATCTGATCCAGGTCTTCAAACTTCTGAAAGGGATCCATACATAAAGCTGATCCGTCCAACTTCTTTTGACTAAACGGGGAATCACGAATTCAGGAACACCAGTGGAATTTGAGGGAAAGTCTATTCCAGACTGAAGTTGGGAAGTACTTCCTTACTCAAAGAGTCATGGGAATCTGGAACAACCTACCGAGTCATGGAGTTGAAGCAGAAAACCTTGACAACTTTTTAGAAGGATCTGGAGGAGATATTGTGACAGCTTAGCTATTGGCCAAACAAACAAGCTTGATGGACTAAGTGGTTTCCTCTTGGTTGTCAAATTTCTTTTGTTCTTATGTCGTAATGTTCATACCTTCACAGTTACCGCTTAAGAGATTTAATCAAATGTCTAGTCCAGAATTTCACACCAGCTTCTGTGTGACTTCAATCCACAGGCAGGCAAGAGGACCTCAGTCCCAACGTCTGGATGACTGTGGCTATCTGCAGCTTCTGTCTCACCTTCCTCGTCGTCCTCATCTCCTTTGGCGTATGGCTGCACTATTTTCGGAGTAGGAGTCGCAGCACCACACTGAGTGGTAAGTACTGAGGAGAACTCTGAGACGGGCTAACTGGGTCTAACTGGAAATAAGGCCTGCAGATGAATTTGTAGGAGCAAACCCAGCATAGCATATGGGCATACATTGCCATGATTTGTTGATATTATTTCACTTTGCTGTATTTTCAGCTTGAATATTCATGGAGGTAAATTATCTCATCTCCTCAAATTTAGGGTCACAGGGGACAGGAGCTTACTCCAGCCCACCTGGGCAAAAGGGAGGGTAATAACGACCCAGGAGGGGCTGACAGACCATCACAGAGGCCACTCATACACCCGGGCCTCTTTACAGTCACCGGTTAGCCTAACCTGCATGTCTTTGTGGATGTGTGAAGAAAACCCAAAGACTCCACACGTGTAGAATGTAGAAACTCCATGCGGACAATGGTGGAACAGACATTGGGCCCGTGAAGCAGTCATGCCACCCACCGTGCTGCCCCACTGTGAAGAATTTAGGGTTGAGTTATTTGTCATCACATGATAGGTGGAAAGTTGTGCAAGCACTCCAATCCGGTACTTGGTGAGGAGCACCACACAACAATAAATTGTTATCAACTGAATATCACCTGGAAGTTAGTGAAGTTAGCACCAGTTATCAAGGTCTAATATGATCCGATTAAAGGGTAAGGACTCTTTTATCATAAGCTTATTTAAAAGATGAGTTCAGTGTTTTTCAAGTCGAAATTATTTCTTCACAAACTTGGTATGTGTGTATTTGCCGCACAAAATTGTGTTAGAAAGTCTAGCATTTTCTGTAAATATTTTACATTCGGAATTAACGGGACACAAGTATAGCCAGAAAACAAAGTCTTAAAATTTACCGAATATGTCATTTTTTCAAGCTAAGACCGTTGTTGAGTATTGATCCACGTCTTGCAATTACACACACATCGTAAAAGAGCTGATGTATGTCATTTTTTGAATTAAAAACACTAATATTATGACAAGGCTAAAGCTGGCTACTTCAGCATTTGTAGTGTTCCGCAATAACCTTTCACCTCTTGGGGGGCGTGGTTTCCTCTCGAAAGACCAAATCGCAGCAAACTTTTCAGATCATGTGGTTGGTTTTGATTTGATTTATTTCCATATTTACGTTAAACCTGGTGAATAGAAAGTGTATCTTTACCTCGAGAAAACTAATACCAGGAATACGTGATAAAATATTTATTATCAGATCCCTTTTGTTGTCACAAACATGTGTCCGAAGCATGTTCTCTTTTATTGAAGCTCAAAGAGGACGCATTCCATTGGTTTTAGGCTTTCATTTTTCTGGTGGTGCCCTATTGCCTCAATTGGAAAGCACCAGTGTGGGCCAATTTTAAAAAATGTATAGAAAATGGTGAACTTTTGAACATAATTTCAGTTTGGCAAATTCATTTATATCATGTGTGTGACAACTTTGACTTGAAAAATACCAAAGTTATCCTTTAAGATTCTTTTTGCGCGATTTCTCCATCTTTTATCTGAGTATTTAAAGGATAAGTTTGATATTTTTCGATATTTTCTCTCTTTTTAACTGAGCATTTAAAGAATAAGTTTGATATTTTTCTATATTTTCTCCATTTTTTAACTGAGCATTTAAAGGATAAGTTTGATATTTTTTGATATTTTCTCTGTCTTTAAATTGAGCATTTAAAGAATAAGTTTGATATTTTTCGATATTTTCTCCGTCTTTTAACTGAGTATTTAAAGGATAAGTTTGATATTTTTCGATATTTTCTCCGTTTTTTAATTGAGTATTTAAAGGATAAATTTGATATTTTTCGATATTTTCTCTCTTTTTAACTGAGCATTTAAAGGATAAGTTTGATATTTTTCGATATTTTCTCCTTCTTTTAACTGAGCTTTTCTCCGTCTTTTAACTGAGCATTTAAAGGATAAGTTTGATATTTTTCGATATTTTCTCCGTCTTTTAACTGAGCATTTAAAGGATAACTTTGATATTTTTCGATATTTTCTCCGTCTTTTAACTGAGTTAAGTTCGAAATTTTTCGAGTTGAAGTTATTTCCTCACAAACATGTTGTATATGCATTTGCAACACAAAATTTTGTTTTAAAGTTTAGCGTTTTCTATAATTTTTTTAAAATACATAGCCAGCCCTGTCGTTCAGTAACAAAACCTCTGTGGCACAGTGTGCCACTGGAAAATAAAATATGAAAAAGAAGTGGTAAATGTTTTGATATAAGAAACATGCCTTCTGTGTTCTCGACGCATGTTTGAGACAACAAAAGGAATCTGGAAAGAATAGTTTTATCGTATATTCCTGACAATTTTTTTTTTTGAGGTTAGGATACGTTTTCTATTCACTTGTGTGATAGAAGGGGTCAGTTTTCCTGGGAGGCGCTCTCACATGAATACAGAAATAAATCAACATGACACCAAGCACGTCACACAAACAGTTTAGTGTGATTTAGTCTTTGGAGAGGTTGCCATGCCCTGGAAGGTGAAAGGTCATTTCGGAACAGGATAAGCACTAATGTATCACGCACTCTTTTAAAATGGCTACGTCCCATAATTTTTTTTGTTCAAAAATGACATGTATAAGTATGTTACGATTTGTGTGTAATCACAAGGTGCGGATCAATGCTCAACTACTGTCTTGGCTTGAAAAATGGACGTAATTTGGTGAATGTTTTAGCTTATCTTTTATGAGCCTCCCATTCCCCTAAGGTTCCGTTATAAAACACTAAAACTGACTATGTATTTTCTAACATTTATAGAAAACACCTTTAGAAAATCATTACAGCAAATATGCCATATTGGCGAAGAAATAACTTCACCTTGAAAAATGCAGAACTTATCCTTTAACTTCTTAAAGGTCAGGCAGGCTCCACGAGACTAAATCTGGACCACTCAAATGTGGCTAACATTGTCTCATTAAAGCAGTGCTCTGCCTGGTGGTGACATCTGTGCAGGATCTGTCTCCATTCTCCGGGTCAGATTCCTATCAAGACCTGCTTTCATTGCAGTAATTCTTTACATTGGTGTTCTAACTGGATTAGTTAATTGATTCTCTGTCCTTGAACTACGAATGGACCTGTCTTCATATAGCGATTTTTTGTATTTTGAGAAGTAACAGGATCAGGCACAAAGGCACATGTTAGATTATCTGCCCATCTAAATTAGCAGGATTCTCAATAAAAAAATACAATTCTGACCCTCAGAGGTTTGGTAGCATCCATGTATTCATCTATATCTGGGATCTTGTATCGTGAGTATCTATAGATGTAATTCAAGAGAATCTACTACTAAGAGATTCATTTCCTTCTCATGCAATTTGTGGGACTGGTCATGTAAGCTGATGTTCACAGTCTCCATGAAAGTAATTAATTGCTACTGAAATTTAACAGGATCAGTCCTACATGAGACTGTCAGACTATATTTAACAATATTGTTTGACACCAAAATCTAACACTGTAGCTCTCTCTGAGATTAATTCCTTACCACAGTATTCCAAGAGAATCAATCTTTTTCTTTCTCCATGAAACTTAACAGGACTTTTAAATTTCTGCAACTGCCACGGAAATCTAGCAGGATCAGTCTGTTTCAGAATGACTCCTTTATTTTAATAATAATAATTTTTTGCATTTATATAGCGCTTTTCTCACTATATAAATTGCAGGTTAAGGGCCTTGCTCAAGGGCCCAACAGAGCAGAGTCCATATTGGTATTTAAGGGATTCAAACCGGCAACCTTCCGATTGCCAGTGCAGATCCCTAGCCTCAGAGCCACCACTCCGCCTCGACTTGAATTCCAGGAAGATTACTCTCATTCCTAGACGTCAAATTCCAATTTGGTCATTCTGATTGCTATTCACAGAAATGTAGCAGATTCAGTCTACTCAAATTGTAATTATTTACCACTTCAATCTAACAGGATCAGTCTGTATGAGAATGACTGCTTGCATTAAAATCCAAAAAAATTATTTAGTTTCCTAGAACAGAATTAGTCTTTTTTGGGAAACATTCCTTGCCGTTGAAATCTTAACAGTTCAGTCTGTCTAAGCACAATTAAGAATGAATGCTTATCAGTGAAATCCAATAATATTAATCTGATTCCAGACCATTGAAAAATGAGATAAAATTAACGACTCCTTAATTTACCAGGCTCCTATCAGTACGACTAACCAACACCCACAAAACCTGTGATGGAAGGGATCAGCATTTTATACTCGGTGGTCTTTCCCTGTCACTACCCAATCTGCACTACATAGCAAGCAACATAACATGCTTAATCCTATAGTGAAGACACAACATACAACAAATCTAAGCAGAACAACATTACATCCCTTATTACGACCAACTAATGTACCCCAAAATGCAGCAAGTTTTATTTTTTAAACATATGTGAGGTGCAAAGCCAGCTGAAGTAAATCGTGCATACATTTATACAGCATAAATTATTCACAAACTAGATCGGGCAGTGTCGTGAAGTGTGAGATGGAGTACTGTTGGAGAACGTTCTGTACGTGTGAGACACAAATCGTATGGCGACATCCTCCTCCAACATTGTGATGTCATGCTTCCTTCATAAAGCATCATGGGGTGCTGGGACAAAAATGCTCGTCTAAGCCAGACGCATTGTAAATTTTCAGGGAAAAATTTTGGCAAACAAGGTCACTGATGAACAAAGCCAATTCACTGTGAAAAACGCCTCGGCCAAAGAGGGGGTTTGGAAAATGGATGGGTGGATATGTTTCACCCCAAAGTATGCCCAGGGCTCCAGAGGGTGGAAGGTAAAAGATCTGAGGGGCAACCGGACATGCTGGTTAAAGTCAGGATATGGGCATTATACAAATGATAATGATGCTGATGCTACTGACGTGGGATGGCATGTCAGGTAATGGGCAGAGCATTGGTATTGATTAAATCACTCATGCTTCATATTTTCAGACTTCTGGTTTTCAATCCAGGCGGCATGGTGGTGCAGTGGTAGTGCTGCTGCCTCGCAGTTAGGAGACCTGGGATCAATGCTCAATGCATGTTCTCCATGTGTCTGCGTGGGTTTCTTCTGGGTGCTCCAGTTTCCTCCCACAGTCCAAAGACATGCAGGTTAGGTTGATTGGTGATTCTAAATTGGCCCGGGTGTGTGTTCTGCGGTGGTTGGTGCCCTGCCTGGGATTGGTTCTGTGCCCTGTGTTGGCTGGGATTGGCTCTGGCAGACCTCCCTGACCCTGTGTTCGGATTCAGCGGGTTGGAAAATGGATGGATGGTTTTCAGTCCTGGTTCTATCAGTGTATATATATTTTTTTTAATTTAATTTGATATACTTTGTTAATCCCCGAGGGAAAATTGATTGCTCGGATGAACTTTGGGGGTCAGAGTGCAGGGTTAACCATGGTACAGTGCTCCTGGAGCAATTTTCAGGTTAAGGACCTTTGCTCAAGGACCCAATGGAGTAGGATTCCTTCTAACAGTTAAGGAATTTGAACAAGCAACCTGTGTGGAGTTTGTTTGTTCCCTTTTTGTTCGTGAGAGATTCCTGTGGACTTCCTTCTACTCCATAAGGCATGAATGTTAGACAATTTGTAACGGTAAATGAAGAATTTGAGGGTGTCCAATAATGCCTTACACCCGCTGTTATCAAGGGAACTACCCAAAACAGTGGCTCTGTGTCAAATTAAGTGGCTTTCAGAAAATGAGTAACTGAATCTCAGTCAATATGGTGACGTTCAATCCACTCTGTGTGACACTTTTTCTTTATTTCCCTACAGAGCCAATTGAAGAAACAGCAGGTCCGCTCTATCAAGGAGCATAGATGTTCACTGAGAGGTAAAGTTTTCCCATCAGTCCAAAAATCTTGACCCTTTTTTTTTTTGCTCTTTCTTCACCACCCTCAAATGATATGAAAGAAACAGAGAGAGGGAGACAGAATTTTGCACGCTGGATGAGCGTCCAAATCCAATGAGTGAGGGCTGGGAAATCTGGAGGCATTTTGAATTGGAAAGCTCTGTGGAAAAAAAAAGGCCTTTATGGCGCTCCTTTCTTGTTCCTATTGTGCAAGCATTAGCTCAAATAGCCCTTGCCAAGTTGAAGGGTCTGACAATGCGGAAACAGCAAATTAAGAGGGTATTTGTAGAGAATGCTGTCTCCCCCTGGTTATAAACCCTTCAAAGTGCCACTTCGAACTCTTTTAAGTGTCAAATAATGCATTTCCTAAGCCCAAACCCTCCCACCCGGCTGATTTCTACTTGTGTGGCAGATTCAAAGAGTGCGAGCACACGCCAGCCCTGGCATTCCTTCCGGGTGTCGTCACCTTCTTCAGATTGTCCATCGGAGGCGTCTCATTCTGACTCATTTAAGCCCTTTTGTTGTTTTGCTGGTATGTCTCACTTGTGGGTTTGGCCCCATCATATTGAAGGCACCTGTGTGCCTTTAACCTCTTGGTGTCCCGATCCTGTCAGATTTTTAGACTCTTGTAGCCCTTTTGCCTCTGGGTGTCTGAGTTTATCAGACTTTCCTAAACAGCTGCCTTTAATCTCATGACGTCTGACACTTTGAGAGCTTCAACTTCGGAAATGTATTTAACCCCGTAGTGCCTCATCGATTGTAGGCTCAAGGGACCTTGAAATGCTTCATGCTGGCAGACGTTAAGATCACGTAGCCCTTAACCTATGGCGGGTGGTCTTCTTCTATCAGATCTTGAGCTCCTCCACCCTTAACCTCAGTGGCTTGATTTACGCACCTCCAACCTCACACTTAGTCATGAGCAATACAGTCAAGTTTCAATATGCATACAGTTTTGGAAAAAGTTGACAGTAAATTTTGGTTGTGAAATGTGGATATATATATATATATGTGTGTGTAATCTGTCACAAACCAGTAAAATCAATTCTGTTTTTGCCTCTCATTTGCTTCACCGCAGAAGAGTGCAGTGTACATACAGCAACTTTTCAACAACAAAGACACACTAAAGCACTTCATCCTGCAAATTGCTGGGTTTTCTACATAGAAAAGTTTCACTACATGGAATGAACCACAACTGCCCTTTCCTGTTTCCTGATTCCCATTGAAGAAATCGAGTCCATGTACTCTCCCAGTGCTGTCGAGCTTCAGGATTCTTCTTTTGTCTCCAATACATCTTTAGGATTGTAATTGCCAGGAGTGTTATAGTGGGAAAAGCTATGTTATATGGGTTTATGGAGATGGTGGCACTGACCAGAAAGCAGGAGACAGAGCTGGAGGTACCATCTCCATATTATTAGTAGTATTAGTGTGTGAATGAGATGGAGGTCAGAGGAATGGTGAGGATGCAGGGAGTAGAGTTGGTGAAGGTGGAGGAGTTTAAATACTTGGGATCAACAGTACAGAGTAACAGGGATTGTGGAAGAGAAGTGAAGAAGAGAGTACAGGCAGGGTGGAATGGGTGGAGAAGAGTGTCAGGAGTGATCTGAGACAGACAGGTATCAGCAAGAGTGAAAGGGAAGGTCTACAGGACATACAGCTATGTCATATGGGTTGGAGACGGTAGCACTGGAGACAGAGCTGGAGGTGGCACAGTTAAAGATGCTAAGATTTGCATTGGGTGTGACGAGGATGGACAGGAATAGAAATGAGGACATTAGAGGGTCAACTCATGTGAGATGGTTGGGAGACAAAGTCAGAGAGGCGAGATTGCGTTGGTTTGGACATGTGCAGAGGAGAGATGAGGGGTATATTGGGAGAAGGGTGCTAAGGATAGAGCTGCCAGGGAAGAGAAAAAGAGGAAGGCCTAAGAGGAGGTTTATGGATGTGGTGAGAGAAGACAAGCAGGTGATGGGGGTAACAGAACAAGATGACGAGGACAGAAAGATATGGAAGAAGATGATCCGCTGTGGAAACCCCTAACGGGAGCAGCCAAAAGAAGAAGAAGAGTTATAATGGGAAAAGTGTGCATCGGACTACTAGAACAAGTTGAGCAGTTCAACAAAATGCCTACAAGAGATAGGAATTGAGTCTAGTGGTTTTTATTCATTTTTTTTAAATTAAAGATCTCTATTTAAATACTAAATGTCAGGTAGACACGCGTGAAATTAATGCATGTAAATGCTACCAGACAGGCCAAACATGTTTTTCTTCTTATGTCAAAGGCACACATTTTTCTGGAATCAGAACACAATTTGGAATGCGAAGTGAAACACCAAACTTCACTGTGCATTCAGTGTCACACTCATCACTGTCGGTAAAGTAAAACCAATCCCTAATGTTCACAGAACAGCCCTTATCGGTATATTTGTATTACTACACCGACAGATAGTGCTGAGCGAAATCTTTTTGTGTAAAACTGAATCCATCCATCCATTGTCCAACCTGCTGAATCCGAACACAGGGGTCTGCTAGAGCCAATCCCAGCCAACACAGGGCACAAGGCAGGAACCAATCCCAGGCAGGGTGCCAACCCACCTCAGAACACACACAAACTAGGGCCAATTTAGAATCACCAATCCACCTAACCTGCATGTCTTTGGACTGTGGGAGGAAACTGGAGCGCCCGGAGCAAACCCACGCAGACATGGGGAGAACATGCAAACTCCACACAGGGAGGACCCAGGAAGCGAACCCAGTTCCCCAGGTATCCCAACTGCGAGGCAGCAGCGCTACCCACTGCGCCACCGTGCCACCTGTAAAACTGAATGCACAGTGAAATTCAGCATTTCACTTCAGAAAAACATTAGTGAAATAAATTGTGCTTTGCTTCTAGCAATGTTAGTATCTTTGACACACGAAGAAACTGTCTGGTAGCATTTTGATGCATTAATTGCGCCTGTCATTTAGTATTTAAACAAAATCAGACTCACTTCCTATCCCATGTGGCCATTTTGTTAAAACTGCCTGATGTGTTCCAGTAGTACAATGCCCACTTTTCCAATTATAATAACAGTCTGGGTGATTGCAATCCTAAAGATGCCCCGGAGACAGAAAAGAAACCTGAAGCTTTATGCCACTTGGAGTGTGCAGGTCGTCAGTCTCTTCTGCCAGACTCCAGAAACACTTGTTGGGTTAAGCTGGTGTTATGATTAGGATTCTTTTTTTATTTATTTATGTGATTTTCTCCATTAATTTCAGATAAGTGACAATTGTTTTTGTGGTTGTAAGGGTCACAAAATTTCATTCCAAAGTTTATTTTTGAACTCCCTGTTTACTTTAAACACATCCATTATTTTTGACCGTTTTACGATCAGCACAATTTTGGGTTCCCGTCGTCAGGTATCCTCAGAGGTCATGACTTTAAGGTAACAGGGCAACAGATTTATTCAAGCCACAGATAACAAAACCCTTTTTGTTGTCCATCTCTTGCTAAGTCTTCCACTTCTTTCCTGATATTTCTTACCTCGATTTTTGTGTCTCGTTTTGGCTTTAACGCTCATGCTGTTGATCTGCCGGTTTTGACCCTTTTCTGTTTATCTCCCTATTTTCACCAATATTTTGTCAGTTCACTGGCATAGCAGGCACAACGAGCCTCTGAGAGGCAGTAGTGGTGGTGGCGGCAGCAGCAGCAGCTTCCAGTTTAGTGTATTTCCCATAAAAAAACACAATAGTCTGAACAATGGAGCTTTTTGGTGTGGAACAGAAGCCACAAATATGAACGAGAAGCATAAATAGAACTGATTTTTCTGGTGTGCCAGCATTTACCTGCATTACGTCACTGCAGAAAGGAACACAGTTAATTAAACAAGAAAGTGTGAACAAGTCATTAGGGAGCAACATTCCTTTATGTCCACCCCAACAAACTTCCCAAAACTCTTTTAAGTGACTTTCGCATTTTGCAATTGTGAAAACACCTTGAAAACAAATGTTGGTGCCAGTTTTGTGAGACAGTATGGGAATTGAAACTCGCCTGTTTGGCTCATCACTACCCATAGAAGCTGAGTCACACCTCTGCTGCCCGTTGTGCTTCATTTCTATACTTAGAAATGGTGTCCGCTCATTCTTTCCATGGCTGATTGAATCTGTTCATACCTTGGGTAACCTGGTTAACATTTAGGCCGCCGTCACCTTTAAATGTTTCTCCCACTTTGACAGCAGGCTTTACTTTCGCTTTCCTTTCTCCCTAACAGCATCCGCTTACCTTCAAGTGGTGGACCACGTGAATGTGAACAAAAAAGGTGCAGATATTGCTGAAAATGGAGTAAGAAGCGTCAAACTGAGCTATTTAAAGAGACTCAAATCTGGAGCAGCCCTCCCACAAGTTGTTCAGAACTGAGTGTTTTGCCGAGGAGCCACTTGCGGCAGCTGTTTTAAGTTGCTGAGGTAAGAGGAGTCGTGAAAAGCAAATGTCCCGTTAAGTTCTTTTCAGGCCCCCCCTCCCCCAGATCATCTTGAAATGGGCCAAAGGAGAATGTCTATGGGTGATCCACATCCAGCGGAAAATACGTTTGTTTTTGTTTTTTTGTTACTTTATGGACTACCTCCTGTCATCATCCTGCCTTACAAAATCAACTTTTTTTACTTGCCTTTGATTGTATTGGGGCCGTTTTGGATCCAAAAACCAAAAACCTTGGAACTTCAGAATAATTTGGGACATGCTTAAACTATCCGCCTGTGATCTGAACTGTGGCTGAAAGTGTAAAACCATCTTGAACGTCAACATATACTGTATGACAGGAAACAACAAAATCATGATGGAGTCAGAGGCTTTTGGCGACAGAGGTGGCCTCCTAAGGTGCTGTCATCAATGGGGGGCGCCATTTTTGAAAGTTAAGTGGTATACGCTCTGGACACCGAGAGGAACATCTGTCCATCCCACCTAGGGCTCCAAATGGGCTTCGACTGTCACTGAATTGAGATAATCCAGCGTGAAGATGGTCAGCCAATCTTTCTATGGTGCTCACCTTGACTAGGTACACATTACATTACAGCAGACCTTTCCTGCAATCCCATTCGGCCAGCAGTTGGAATGTTCCAAATCACCCAACGGGGAGAAGAGTCATCCAGATGAAAATGAGACAGTTCCAGATTTATCCATCTGACATGGCACAAAAGGTCCTCAGGTATCCAGACTGACCTCTTATGTATCCAGGACAATATAGTAGTAAAGGGTTTCATCTTTTAAACAGACAATTTGACCTTCCTGAAACACAACCCATCTGAATCCAATCTGAAGCCCATTTTCTTTTTCCGAATGAGCTCATTGGAAGCTGAATCCAGTGGGATAATTCAGTTTCGAAAAAAGGACAATGCTTGCCAAATCCAACTTGGAATCGTGACGGATGTGACAGAGAGTTCCAGAACATCAGGGCCATGAATACAGCTATCGTAAAATCAGTGGATTTACAACCAGTCGGCTCAGATCAATCTGATTGTGGAATTATTTTGGACTTCTTTTAATCTGATATCGTCCATCCTGCAATGACCTGACTAGATTGAGGTTCGTCATTCAGATCAGGTAAATCTAGACATCATTGATCTGAAATGCAGGCACTAGAGACAATTTGGGAGAAGATGTTGGCACCCCAATTCCATTTTGTCACTCTATATATTTTTTAAATGTGGCATGCACGTAATAGGGACTCTCCTCCCTGGTGGAGTGTATGGAGCTCAGTTAGTCCCTTGTGGAGGTGTTTTCACCTCTCTGTTTGGACCTTCAAGACCATACAACATGTCGTAGTCTTCCTTGTAAGCTTATTTATTCCCTCTTCTCACCAGAATACCCCTAACTTGTCCTTTAAAGGCAACTCTTCAGCTCCCCTCAAACGAGGCCCTGGGTTCTGCTGCCTGCTTTGCCTCCTCAGGTGAAGTCCCTTAGGAGAACCTGGACCTTTCAGCTCAGGATCAATCGATCAAGATGACGTTTATGAATATTATGGCAGTGTTGAAGCTGCCCGCCCAGGCTAGTAGTGGAAGAAGCCACGATGCACTCCACGCTGCTGGATGAGGAGGCACGCTTATCTAACACATTACTGCTGACACTTCGGTTTTGCTCTCCACGAGAAGATGTCTGGTCTACTTTCATCCTGCCCAGATTGGGCTTCTCCGCCTACAAAAGGCAACAACTCGAAAACGGGTTTCAGTGCCGGAGGCGGGCGATGGGACCGACGATCTGACTGAGTCATCCAATCCGGTGACACACTTATGTCACGTAGAAGAACTGCTCGTTCCTTGAGGGAACACTACTGTAAAACAGAAGCTGGGCTGAGCACACTGAGCACTTGTTTGCTCAAAGCATTATTATAGCTGAGATAATCTATATTAATTTATTTTAGGATTTTATTTTATTGTTTGTTTTTAAGTCTTCTTAAATTAAAGGTCGGGGTGTCATGCTGGCTTTTCATTGTGTTTTATTTAAAACTATGTGACACAAAAAAATTAACAAGGGTGCCAAAGTGCACTCATCCTGGTAGCCCAGATGGAAATTTACAAAAAGTGGCCATTTCTGAGGGGACATTTTGTGAAATGAAGAGTTTGGAGTCTCAGCGTCCTTCCTGTCACTGTGGGACTAGAAAAGCCCGGCCACTGTGGTTGTTAATGATTACCTGAAGGAAGTGTAAAAGGAGAAGGAAGTCTAGGAAAAGCTTGGACTTTTGTTCTCAATCCCATAAAAATTGAGGAAATGGGATTTTTTGACAGAGGGGAGATTATGGGAAAGTCTGCAGTTTAGTAACAACACTAATGTGTGGGTATGATGCTTTAAAAAGTATAAATGGAAAGACATATAAAAGAACATTTATGTCATCTAAATGGAAATTCTAATAAAAAAAGATTTTTCCTTTTAATTTTAAAATAACAGTATTCTGAAATCCGCTAAAAACCAATTCAGGTTTGTGCAGGGATGGTGCAAGGCAGAAACTGAACCTGGCGGGGCTGCCAGTCTCTTCAGGACCCAAACACTGGACCAGTTTAGATTCACCAGTCAAACATGAACGTATGTGAGGGGGAGTCCCACCATGAAAACTCCACACACACAATGAAGGACTTCGAGATTTGAACTCAAGAGTAGTAGATTGATGAGACATCAGTGGTGCACCACCTGTCATTCAAAATAGTGTGACATAATTATGTGACATCTCGTTGTTATACCATAAACATTACGGACGACGTAAGACACTGGGGGAGTCCAGAGAACTGCTGGGGTGCCTGCCAGGAGGCCCCGTTTAATTTGGTGAGATAAATAACCAACGACACAGGTGAACGATGGTGCACAAATTACATAAACAAACAGGTCGACTTCTCCAAATCGTGCAGGTCGATAGACATGGTCAGTCTTTGGGGGGCTCTGTCTTGGTCCAAAAACAGACACCTCCATCTGGGGACACCAGGGTTTTATAGTACTCTGACCAAGAGGGCCGGGGTCAATTGCACTTGTTGGGGGTCTTCTAAGTGCTCTGAATGATAAAAGAGATCATACTGTTAACAACAACGGCCCCTCTTGTACCAAAGTGGTATTACGTACCTCTGATGGGCCAGGAAGGTGATCGTCTGATGCGCATGCACCGCAATAAAATAGCGCGTTGAAATTATTATTTAAATCTTTCGCTAATTAAATCCCGATCATGTGTGTGTTTGAATAACCGTGCATTCAATCGTGCCCCTTATTTTTGTGGGTGAGTGCGTATGATCGCCTGTGCTTGTGCATACGTACACATGATTTTGTGACAGGGACAAACAGTGCCTTCATCCACGGTGCTTTGGGCAATATTCTCAGAAGCTGTAAGTGAAAATACGACTCTGGAAAATGGACTAAAAATTGAATATGTGCCTCATTATTATGAAGTAGTAATTAACATTATATACTAACTGGTGCACTGCTTTGATTTTTTTGGGCCCCAAATTTGACTGGTGAATGAACGACTTTCAACGAGATCTGCTGCATACCAGTTTTAGATAATGGTGTACCTGCTTTCTCAAAGTGAACGAGAATGGCGGTAAATGACTTTGGTACTATAGAGTCCCTGTGTCCGAACCCGAGAGAGACATGCTCCCCAGGAGGTCATGGACTATCAGAAGGGGCACCGATGTCCAGAGCCACTCCTGTGAGAGTGGGAGGAAGGGATGCAGATACAGAACTATAAGAGGGCACTTAATTCCATTTCTCCCTGCTTCTGGGGCCTATGAGACTGTGAGGGTGGCCTCGGAGGACAGTCAGGTTACTTCTGGTGAGCGGAGGGGAATGAGGGGAAGTTGGCTAGGACGGGTGTGTAGGCCTAGGGGATGAGGTGCGTGGTACCACACAAGACCTGAGTGGCATAGCGGAGGGATCGTTGAAGAAGCCAGATGTCCTTTGTAACAATACCAGTGGGCTGGCATGAGGAGGGTGAATGTATTAAATAAGCCATTTGCAGAACATTTTTAGCAGTAATCTTGAGTAGTAATGGTCTTATCACACACATTACGTTACAATATTTTAAGTAGCTTTACATTTTAAGACGCTCTGAATCAGATTAATGGTCAAGGGGGACTAGAGACTACTCTGGTATCACTGGATGGGACACTGATTCATCGCAGATGCAGTCTGGCACACGTTCTCCATCACACTTACATGATGCCACCATAGTGCTGCCAATTAAGTAAACACAAGTGCTTATGTTTCAGTGGGAGAAAAATCGATGTACCCGTAGTACACCCAACCTAAACGTACCCTCTTATCCCTTAACCCTTAAACGATACCGGGTACTTTAACGGTAATAGGGTAACCTTAACGTACCCTATTATCATTATATGGAATGCCACAACTTTGGTTCATCTTTAGCTCCATTTTCTTCCTTTCTTACCATCTGATGTCCAACTTAACTTCATTTCTCTGTCTTCGTGAACTGGTGTGTTTCTTCTCAAACCAGACACGCTCTTTGGTACAGACTTGCTTGTACATCTGCTCACTGTTCTTTGCCGTTCACTCATCCAATGTCTTCATTTTAAAGTCTGTAATTTCACTTCACCCAACATGCAATCCCCCGATCTGTTTATTCTTCTTGAATTATTTAAGGAAACTACGTGACCTTGCAGAGAGCAAAGAGCACTTATTAGAATATTTAGCAGACGGTCATAGCAGCACTCGCTTGAGGAAAGACCTCGTGAGATAGCAATCGGGCTGGCGGACACCACCGTACTTCCAGGCTTTAGACGAAGTCAGGCAGAGCCAGGGAGAGGAGGCCAACGGGGAATCCGCGGGGCGGGTGACTACTTTAACTGAGAATTGTATAAACTAATTTATTGTTGTGTGATTTCTGTATATAGTTATTGGATATGAATGTGTAAACATCCATGGGGTGTTACTTAAGCTGAATAAACACCTTAAGCACATCTGGCTATGACAAAACCTTCTGCTGTCTTTTTATTCCTTTTTTGGTGGTTAGTTGGGTTGTTTTGCCTTGATACGTATACAATGGAGGTCTGCATCACCATCCTGTTGGAGGAAATAAACATATAAGCTCTCCTTTAATGCCCTTATAGCGTCCATGTCAAGTTGATACATACCATATACTACATAATATAGTGTCATCAGATCCACCATTAGAAGGGAGCTGGAGCCCACCTCAGCTGAACTGAATACAAGACATCAACAGCTGTATGACAGGACCCTCTAACACACACAGAAAGGGCTGTTTTGGATCACCGTTATAGTGGCCAGGGACACACTGGTACTCTGGAACGACTCATCCCCATTCTTGCCTTATGAGTACCGGTGTGTACTGGTGCACAATAACACTTCACCCAGCATTCACAATGCCAAGGGAAACCTCCCCAGTGTGGTTACTGGACATCAATGCACTTTCAAACCCTCACAACCTCCATGCACCTTCAGACATCCAGTGGGCCCACCCTCTGGGCCCACCCTCCCAGGCCTCCATTATTCATCACGCACAACAAGGAATACCACCAGTTCTATTTTTCCCATTCAGCCCCTAACCCAGTGCTTGATGTTGGCCAGTACTCACCTCTTGTAATTTTTTCTTAGAGTACCAATACCTGTTGTACCTGTTACGGATCACTATACCCGCGGTGCTCAAATTTATACGGGATCCCCCACCCACTCTTTGATCCAATGTTATTGTATCATGATACTTGAAGTTTCTTGGGTGACCGTTCTCCATTTTAAACCTGGTCGATGTTTTACAGGGTTCTCCACCCCCTCAATGTTATTCTATCGTTCCCCTACTCCTCCCAGGTAGAGATTGCCATTCACTGTACCTCCCTGCTCCACAGACCCATTATAGCCACTGGTGTGAATGTCTCTGACTAAACAATCAGAAGCAGACTTCATGAGGTTGGCTTGAGGGTCCGACATCCTCTAGTCGGTCCTATGGAGTTCGATTGGCATTTGCCATAGAATACCCGAATTGGCAGGTCCACCACTGGTGCCCTGTGCTTTTCACAGATGAGAGCAGGTTCACCCTGAGCACATGTGACACACGTGAAAGGGTCTGGGGAAGCCGTGGAGAATGATATGCTGCCTGTAACATCGTTCAGCGTGACCGGTTTGGTGGTGGGACAGTGATGGTCCTTGGAGGCATATCCATGGAGGGACACACAGACCTCTACAGGCTAGACAACAGCACCTTGACTGCCATTAGGTATCGGGATGAAATCCTTGGACCCACTGTCAGACCCTATGCTGGTGCTGTGGCTCCTGGTGCTCCTGGGTTCCTCCTGGTGTCTGGCCTCTTGTGGTAAGAGGATGAAAGAATTGATATCATTGACTGGCCCTAAAACTCACCTGACCTCAATCCAACAGAACACCTCTGGGTGGGACATTATTTTTTGGTCCGTCCGACTCCACCAGGTTGCACCTCAGACTGTCCAGGAGCTCAGTGATGCCCTGGTCCAGATCTGGGAGGAGATCACCCAAGACAACATCCGTCGTCTCATTAAGATGTTGTCAGGCATGCATACAAGCACGTTATACAAACTACTGAGTACGATTTGGAGTTGCTGCGATGAAATTTCGGCAAAATGGATCAGCCTGCCTACCACATCATGTTTTCACTTTGATTTTCAGGGTGTCTTTGAATTCAGCCCTCTGTTGGTTGATCATTTTCATTTCCATCAAACAATGTGGCTGCCATCCTTTTGTTCCTGACACACTACCATATCAGTCCATAGCAGTAGAGATAGCCAGAAGGATTTTTTTCCCCTTTGAGATCTGATGTGTTTTCAGAGTGTTCCTTTAGTTTTTCTTTGAGCAGTTTATTATATCACCTTTATCTGTGGATTCTGCTTAAATGAAGTTCAAATCTTGAAATATCCACAAAAAAAAAATTTCACAGGGTGTAACAGCCATTTGCTATCCCAGCCACAGGGGATGCACAAACCAGTGTGTTTTTTCATGCCGGTCCCAAGCCCGGATAAATGGGGATGGTTACGTCAGGAAGGGTGTCTGGTGTAATATTTTTGAAATCAATATGCGGACAACAATACAAATTTCCATACCAGATTGGTCCAGCCCCGGGTTAACAACAACTGCCACCAGTACTGTTAGCCAACAGGGTGCTGGCAGAAATTGGGCTTCTTATTTGCAATGGTGATGGACAGGTTGACAGACAAGATGAGACAGGAGACCCCGTGGACTGTGATGTTGCTGATGACATTGTGATCTATAGCGATAGTAGGGAGCAGGTTTAGGAGACTCTGGAGAGGTGGAGATCTGCTCTGGATAGGAGAGGAATGAAGGTCAGTAGGAACAAGACAGAATACCATATTTTTTGCACCATAAGACGCACCTGACCTAGGTTTAGAGGAGGAAAACGAGAAAAATAATGTTCTGAACCAAATGGTGTACTAATATGTTTAATAAAATATAGCAGAATGATATTTCAACCATGTAAATTCAACAGCGGTATTAAGAAACATCATCACTGTCATTAACAAATAAGGAGAGACTCAGTTGCTCACAATCACTTTGCAGAATCACGTACCTATCATCACATGGCATAACCTGTCCAAAGCCACCAGGGGACAAAGCACATTTGGACCAATGCTCCCTGAAGTTATATCGCCAGTCTAGTCCCATCTATATTTGTAATGCCACAAAGCCCTTCATCTCGTGTTTTGTTGTGGGTTTCCAGTTTGAAAAACGAGAATGTGGTGCAAGCACAGCCCTCGATTCAATAAATTGCTCTGCATACCTGTTTGTCTCGTCTGACAGTAGCTGAAAGGCAGCTTCAGGAAAGAACAGCCTGAAGTAGTCCAGCGGCTGGTAATCTGTCGAGTCCAACAGCAAGCCATACTGTCTTGTGAAGTCCGGTAGCCAGTTTGGCTCCCACGGATCAATGTCTAGCTATTCCTCCCACACAAACTTTGCCATAGGTGCATCAGCTGCACGAATATGCTCAGCTGGGGCAGCATCGGCTGGTGTCCCGATCAGCTGATGCCAGTTCCTCACTCTCTTGTTCGATCTCCTGATCACTCTCAACAAAATCAGTCCGACTCAGTGATAATGCGCGAAACATTGTCTGCTGAGTATTTTGTTTTCTGCACTCGCTTCGCTCCCTCGTGAGATGTCGATGCCATCTTGCCTTTGTTTACATTTCACAACTCACACACACGCAAGGATTAGATGCCGAGTTAATGAGTCTAATATTCCTCCAAGCACAGAGGGAATGCCTGTAACGTAACAGTGAGTTTTGTCGCCCTCTACCCCTGGATGTCGACTTTTGTCAGGTAATACACATCATGGTCTATGACGCAATATTCGCTCCATAAGACGCACAGACATTTCCAACCTTCTTTTGGGGAAAAAAAAGTGCGTCTTATGGTGCGAAAAATACGGTACATGTGTGTGAATGAGAGAGAGATCAGTGGAATGGTGAGGATGCAATGAGTAGAGTTGGCGAAGGTGGATGAGCTTAAATACTTGGGATCAACAGTACAGAGTAATGGGGAGTGTGGAAGAGAAGTGAAGAAGAGAGTTCAGGCAGGGTGGAATGGGTGGAGAGGAGTGTCAGGAGTGATTTGTGACAGACGGATATCAGCAAGAGTGAAAGGGAAGGTCTACAGGACGGTAGTGAGACCAGCTATGTTATATGGGTTGGAGATGGTGGCGCAGGAGACAGAGCTGGAGGTGGCAGAGTTAAAGATGCTAAGATTTGCATTGGGTGTGACGAGGATGGACAGGATTAGAAATAAGAACATTAGAGGGTCAGCTCAAGTTGGACGATTGGGAGACAAAGTCAGAGAAGCGAGATTGCGTTGGTTTGGACATGTGCAGAGGAGAGATGCTGGGTATATTGGGAGAAGGGTGCTAAGGATAGAGCTGCCAGGGAAGAGGAAAAGAGGAATGCCTAAGAGAAGGTTTATGGATGTGGTGAGAGAGGACATGCAGGTGACGGGTTTTAAAGAACAAAGTACAGAGGACAGAAAGATATGGAAGAAGATGATCCGCTGTGGCAACCCCTAACAGGAGCAGCCGAAAGAGGAAGAAGAAGAGTCATTTGCTAGTTATTTAAGTTTTATTAAATGTTTCCCTATATAGAAGTGCATAGTCTATGGGAGGTTCTTATAACCCCCACAAGCTGATTTGAATTGGTATTTTCTAACTGTTTCTGTCCCCCTGACTACAGATTAGTCTCACTTAGTGACCTGCCTTGCCGTGTGTAAGCCATGGAGGGCACACAGTTTTAAACCAGGCCTTAACGTGTCCTATAGCATGAAAGTTAACATGCTCTATTGAACGTGAAGCGCCATACGTTTAGAGCGTACTGAAGGCGAAGTAAAGCATCTTTAAGTATAGAAACAACTGAAATTTGACAAGAAAAGCTAAGTTTAGAGAAGATTATTTTTTCCAGATTTTTATTTTCCAACCTTTTTTCTTTATTCTTGTGTGGACTGTTTGCTTTGACTTTTCACTAAATCTTTAAAAACAAGCTTTTGGACTGAGAGAGTTCTTTCGGCATGCTTTGGACCCGTGCTTGATCTTGGCTTACTCACCAGCAGCTACAAGGGTGCACTTAATTTTTCACATGATGACATCTAATCCACAGCTCAAGACTCCGGAGCTGTGGGGAATTAACACTCAACTGTCTTGAAAACCTCAAATCCATTGTAAAAGTTCTCCTAGTCACAGGGACAACCTTTGACAATTATGGATGTGGCCGGCATACTCTTGGCTTATATTTTAGTAGATTACCTCGTCATCTAATATTACCAACATTGTACATGAGCCAAGATTATTTTATAACACCTGTAAATGCCACATGGACTGGATGGGCATCCTGGCCAGAAGAGGGGTTGGTTCCTTACCTGGACGGGAGGCTCCCAACAGGCATATAGGCAGCTAGACCGGGGAGGAGGAAGAAATCAGACCCTGAAGGAAGAACCAAAAGAGATGGATGGAGAGCCCACTGGAAAATAAAGATGTTGCTGGAGGTTTTTTATTCCCCCAGCATGCTAGATGGCAGCAGCTCTGGATGCTTGTGCACAATAGGAAACCAGCAGGGCATGCTGGGAGATGTAGTCCAGCAGAGCAGCCCTGCTGGGTTCACTTGGTGCCACGAGAAGGAGCTGCAGGGAGACAAGCTACCTATTGTAATGGACCTGGAAGTGCTTTCATCGGGCAATTGCCCTGGCACCAGAAGTACTCCCGAGTCTGTAATAAAAGGGACCACACTCCCTTATCCAGGCGAGTCGGAGCTGGGAGGTAGTGGGACAACACTTGAGAGGAGGAGGGTAGTGCGGTAGGGAGAAGGAAAGTATTGTGGAGAAGAAGACCTGTGTTTGGATGTGTGCTTTTGTTACTTTTGGAGGTGGTTATAATAAAACTTTCCATTATTTGAACCTGGGACTGTGCAGGTGTGTTCGTGTTGGAGTTTGGGACTTGCTGACGCCCTGAGTTTTATCACAACCCTTCGATGTGAAGGTGGTGATTCTGTATGGAGAGGTGATACAAGATTCAGAGGTCCAGGCCCACTCCCTTGAACCATACCATAAACATTAAGGAGGCGTTCACAATGAAATCCATCCATCCATCCATTTTCCAACCCGCTGAATCCGAACACAGGGTCACGGGGGTCTGCTGGAGCCAATCCCAGCCAACACAGGGCACAAGGCAGGAACCAATCCCGGGCAGGGTGCCAACCCACCGCAGGACACACACAAACACATCCACACACCAAGCACACACTAGGGCCAATTTAGAATCGCCAATCCACCTAACCTTCATGTCTTTGGACTGTGGGAGAAAACCCGTGCACCCGGAGGAAACCCATGCAGACACGGGGAGAACATGCAAACTCCACGCAGGGATGACCCGGGAAGCGAACCCGGGTCCCCAGGTCTCCCAACTGCGAGGCAGCAGCGCTACCCACTGTGCCACCGTGCCGCCCCAATGAAATCCAGAGGAGAGCAAAGCTATGGAAGCTTGAAACTGCCTGAGAGTTCTGGGGTTGTCCTGTGCACCTCTTTTGCTGACTGTTTGCAATGTCATATGGAAACAAAATGTATGTATTTTAAGACATGACTCATTCTGTTCAAACGGTGGTGGGGAAGGTGTCAAGTAAGAAACACGAACAAAAATAGAGTAACGTGAAATGTGTGACATCAAAGGAGGCTTCGAACATCATTTCCAGTTGCAGTAGCAGGTGCTGAGCATTGTCTTCTGACATTTTGCTATTGTTTTGTTCACTTTGTCACTATGGTTTGTTTATTACAATAATTTGTGGGGGACTGCTGAGGGGTCCACGTCCTGACCAGTGATCCAATGCAGCCCTTTACGGGGAATGTGAGCAGTTCTCATCGTGTGGTGTCCTAGCAGCTCCTGCACTGTCTTGTTCAATCCTTTGTTGATAGTAGCTAAAGCCCAGGCCACCACTCTACTCTTGGTGTCCCACACCCTGCTGATCTTTGTCTCCAGATCTTCACATTTGCTCTGCTTGCAGATTCTTTGAGAATGATGTTGTTGTCATCTGTCACCACTAACTTAATCAACAGGCATTGCTTCTGCTTCTTGTGATGGACCACCATATTAGGATCATTAGCTGGAAAAGGACAATCTCATTGAACATCCAGGTCCCACATGACGGTAATGTCTCTGATGCTGACAACAGCCTATGCTGGTACCATTTCTCAGGAATTTTTCCACCAATGCAGATAGCTGACAACGTTGTTGTGACAGTTTTTGTATTCTATAGAAGACAGCATTGTACACTAGGTGATGATATGGCTGGTCATCTCGTCGGCCTTGCTGCACATTCTGTTGTAGACCTGCTACTTCAAGATGTTTCGCTGATGGTACCTGCAGTTGACTGTCTGGTCCTGCGCTGCAATAATCAGTCTTTGCCTTGAGCCTGGGGCTGCTCAACCATGCTACCCTTGCACTTTTGTCCTCAAATGGTCTCTCAAAACAAGGATGGAACTGGCTTGACCTTGAGTCACAGAATCACATCATAGATTGCTCAACATGCTGAGCTGACCAGTACTTCCTATTGATTCCCATTGTCATTGCAATGAGGGAGTATTTTGCACTGCTGCCCTTGTGGATCTGCATGAGTTTGGTGAACTTATCTCTGCCAAAGCCAATGTTGTATCTCAAGCCGACAATAACACTGTTGTAATTAGACATAAGTTCAAGGAGTCATTTGACACCATCCAGCTTCTTGATATCGAGGCATTCAACGTTCTGCTTTTGGATGGTGAAGTCTATGCATGTCCAGGAGCTTTCTGGTCTTGATGGCCACTCTCTCAAACTCAGACATCTTCCAGGCAATAATCTCAAACATATAGATGGGGACTGGAATCATTGTATGTATATCTTATATCATTGTACACCCATTGATGAGGTGACTGAACATCTTGTTAGCCTTGCTGCACAGTCTGCTGTCAACCTGCTGCTTAAAGATGTTCCGCTGGTGGTATCTGATGTTGACTGCCTGGTCCTAATCTGCAACGATTAGGATTTCAGTTTCTGTTTTGGGCCCAGCGGCTGTTCAGCCATGCCATGCTTACACATTTGTCCACAAATGGTCTGTCTAAACCATGATACAACTGATGGTCAGGAAATTACTGGTCTTCCTCCAAATCTGAGATCTCTTCCAGGCAATGATCCCAAAGATGAATATTTTAGGACTGCAATCACCAGGCTCTTGATGAATGAGATTTTATACTTCGAGTTGAGCTCAGACTTGAGAACCAGGAGCAGTCCTTGGTAGTAGTCATTTGCTACCTTCACCTTCATCTTAGTGTACTAAATACCATTCCTTCTTCTACACCCAAGTAATTAGAAGCGTCAAGTCAAAGTGAACTTTATTGTCATCTCAACCATATACAAGTATACAGATAGACGAAATTGCAAAGCTCATGGTCCACAGTTTAACAACATGACATGCAAATAATAAATTGAAAATAGAATTAAAATTAAAATGTAAAATTAAAACACAAACGAAACAAGACATTGTGCAAAGACAAGACGAAGAAGTAGCAGCAATATTGACGTGTAGTTAGCAATATAAACATTGATGCAATGTATGGTATTTGCAATCTGGATACATAAATATAGTCAACAGATATGTAATATAATAAATAAATAATGAATAATAGGTAATACAGAACTGATCAGTGTATGATAATAGTTGTTTAAGACATGTGTAGACAATGACAGGTCAGAATGTTTCACAGCAGAAGGATATCAAGAGTGTCAAAATCCTTAAAGGTCACTATGAGATTTTCAGTTCTTCTCTACATGCACACTCGTCTTTACAGGACAGGGGCTCGCATGTTTAAAAGTTCTGTTATTAGAGGTGGTTGATGTAGTGTGGGGGCAGCATGGTGTTAAGGAGTCTAACAGCTTGGGGGTAAAAACTCTCCTTCAGCCTGGCAGATCTGGTTTTGATGCTGCAGTATCTTCTCTTGGATGGCAGAAGTGTGAAAAGTCCACGTGAGATGTTTAAGATGTCCTGCACAATACTGCAGGCCTTGCGGACACTGCATTTGTAAAATATGTCCTGTAGTGAAGGGAGAGGCACCCCAATAATGTTCTCTGCTGTCTTCACTATCCTTTGCAGGCGCTTGTGGTCGGATATGTTGCAGTTGCCATACCAGACAGTGATGCAGCTGGTCAGAACACTCTCAATGGTGCCTCTGTAGAACATAGTGAGGATGGAAGGGTCTTGCTGGTCCTGGCACTGAAAGCCTTTTCTGTGGCCTCACTGGATGTTTCTGCTTTTGACAGGTGTTCCACCTTTGAAGCTTCCAAGTCAGACTCCATCCTGATGTCATCACTTAATGCTTTGATGGTAATCAGTTTGAGATCATCCAAATTCAGTAAAGCGGATTACTGATGCAATGCTTCTTGTCACCTGCATATCCTAAATGCTGTCTATTTAACATATTATTATTATTATTATTATTATTATTATTATCTTCTTGTGTTTAGCTGTGGATTGTGTTGCAACACCACAAGGGTCTCCACAAATGAAAAAAGTATTATTGCTTTATATTGCTGCACTGGAAGAAAAAGGTCAAATATGGACCACCGAGGACAGCTTTGTATGTTTTCATCCAATACCCTTGTTACTGAAAATGGCATTATCAATCTGTCCACATATAGTGCCTTTCATATCTATTTATCTACTATATAGTTCATTTCATATTCTTTCTTTCTTTCTTTCTTTCTTTCAGTCAGTCAGTCGATCAATCTGTTCACATATAGTGTCTTCCATATCTATTTATATACTATATAATATAATGCCTTTCAAATTCTTTCTTTCTTTCTTTCTTTCTTTCTTTCTTTCTTTCTTTCTTTCTTTCTTTCTTTCTTTCTTTCTTTCTTTCTTTCTTTCTTTCTTTCTTTCAGTCAGTCAGTCGATCAATCTGTTCACATATAGTGTCTTCCATATCTATTTATATACTATATAATATAATGCCTTTCAAATTCTTTCTTTCTTTCTTTCTTTCTTTCTTTCTTTCTTTCTTTCTTTCTTTCTTTCTTTCTTTCAGTCAGTCAGTCAGTCAGTCGATCAATCTGTCCACATATAGTGTCTTTCATATCTATTTATATACTATATAATATAATGCCTTTCTTTCTTTCTTTCTTTCTTTCTTTCTTTCTTTCTTTCTTTCTTTCAATCTGTCCACATACAGTGCCTTTCATATCTATTTATCTACTATATAATGCTTTTCATATTCTTTCTTTCTTTCTTTCTTTCTTTCTTTCTTTCTTTCTTTCTTTCTTTCTGTCCATATATACTGTCTTTCATATCTATTTATCTACTATATAGTGCCTTTCAAATTCTTTCTTTCTTTCTTTCTTTCTTTCTTTCTTTCTTTCTTTCTTTCAGTCAGTCAGTCAGTCAGTCGATCAATCTGTCCACATATAGTGTCTTTCATATCTATTTATATACTATATAATATAATGCCTCTTTCTTTCTTTCTTTCTTTCTTTCTTTCTTTCTTTCTTTCTTTCTTTCTTTCAGTCAGTCAGTCAGTCAGTTGATCAATCTGTCCACATATAGTGTCTTTCATATCTATTTATATACTATATAATATAATGCCTTTCTTTCTTTCTTTCTTTCTTTCTTTCTTTCTTTCTTTCTTTCTTTCTTTCTTTCTTTCTTTCTTTCTTTCTTTCTTTCTTTCTTTCTTTCTTTCTTTCTTTCTTTCTTTCTTTCACAGTAGCAGCTGCTGCCCAATGACAAACATGGAAGCGCAGGTCAGGGCTGCGCCTTGCACTCACAATGCCGACTGGAGCCTTTCTGCAAATCTGCTTTGTCTGCTTCCTCTCTGGGCGCCACGCCAGACCCCCCTCAACCCCCTCTGACAGTAAAGCCTGTGAGTCAGATGAACTTTGTCAGAGACTGTGAGTCATCCATTGCAAGGAATGAGCTAAACAAACTTGGCGATGTTTCGAGTGGAGATCTGTGTCACAACTCATGCGGGCCGGCGAAATGTGAGAAGCTGCCAAGAGTCTCTGGGTCGGACAGGTACAAACGGATGAGCCCAGCTTGAAGGGGTCGGTAGAAAATCCCCTGATGCTGGGTGGCACATTTGTGTAGCTTTTGATAAAATTAAGCTTTTTGTTCTTGCATTGGGCTAATTTGCCAGCTCCCTTATTACTGTAGAACTAGTAAGGCCACTAGGATGCATAATGTGTGCTAATTCTAGAGTCATGAATTGCAGAGGCATCAGCTAATTACAAAAAAATCACCCAGGATTCAAATTAGCAGTGGTGTTATTTTGCTAAAAACAATCACTTCTTACAAAATCTATAGTTGTAGTGTGAGTACATCTGACTACTGAGTGACTATTGTGAGCTGCACTCATTGCCGACAGCAGCCATTTTTATTTTTCCATGCTGATGTTTACTTCAATGCATGCCTGTCTTGTCTGGAGCTCGGGTGATAAGAATTTGCACACTGAGACATGATGCACAATGTAAAGCTTTAGGCATCAGAGGTAACGTACAGAACTGGATATCTACTTAGTAATAACCCTCAGGAGACAAAGAGTACAGATAAGAGGAGAATGTTCCACATGGGGCAAGGTCATCAGTGGAGTCCATCAGGAGTCTGTCCTTGGACCCTCAGCTACCTTTTATGATTTATGTTAATAACATTGATTCTGGTATAGTTAGTAAACTTGACAAATTCACAGATAACATTAAAACTGGAGGATTTGCAGACACTGAGAAGGTAGCAAAAAGAATTCAAGAAGATCTGGACAACCTTCATAACTGGCCGAACACCTGGAGTTTAATGTAGAAAAGTGCAAAGTGCCACATGTGGGCAAAAGGAACATTAATTCAAAATACAAGATGGGACACACTGAGCTGCAGGAAGCAACCTTTGAAAAAGATCTAGGGTATTTTTATTGACACATTTTCATCAATTAAGCAATGTACATAAGCAAATTAAATGTTATATCATAAAAACTTGAATTTAAGACAAGGGACATTATGCTCAAACTATGTAACACACTAGCGAGGCCACATCTGGAGTCCCGTGTGCACTTCTGGTCACTACACCAAAAGAAAGACATAACAGCACTTGAAGCTGTGCAGAGAAGAGCAACCAAGTGCATCCCAGGACTTAAGGACACGGCCTACCATGACAGACTCCGAGACTTAAACCTGTTTAGTCTCGAGAAGATAAGACTGTGTGGGGACCTAATTCAGATATTTCAAATCCTCAAAGGCATATTGATAAAGTAGATCCAGCAGAAGGCTTTCAGCCTAGGGGTGAATCTTGTAGATGAGGGCATCAATGGAAACCAAGGGGAGGCGCATTTAGGACTGAAGCCTGGAAGCACTTCTTTACGCCATGAGTTGTGGGGCTCTTATGGAATTTTTAGTTAATGTAAATAATCATTTACAAATTATTACACTATATACTTACGAGGGACATTCAGAAAGTTTCCACTATTTATTAAGAATTTCAAAAACAAATTACATCACTTTTCCATATAGTCACCTTCCTTTGCAATTGAATTTTCCCAGTCACATGACACTCAGACTACTCCTGCCGCGGAAAATCATAAAAGTACAGAAACTTTTTGAAGGTCCCTCGCAAATGAAGTTGAAACAATGAATTATTGACCTTCTTAGCGTTAGACCCAAGCATCACTCAGGCTATAAAAACAGTGCTAAAAGCGTTAGTGCCAAGCGTTGCTCGGGAAATGATATAAGAGTGTCTTGAATAAAAGCGACAGACCCGAGTATTAATGGTGCAGACACATCTTCTCCTAGCCTCATAATGGCGTCTCGTAAGAAATGTTTTTCAGCATCCCAGGTCTTGCACGCTCTTGACAGTGATACAAGCAGTGATGATGAACTGAATCTGTCTTCAGGCAGTGAAATTGAAATGGACAGATTCTGATGAATCCGAAAGTGACACTCGTGGCAATCGCATATGTGCAGTGTGTTGTTCAAAAAGCTGATCAGTCTGGAAAGAAAATCTGGAATCATGGCACTACTGACCCAACTGTGACGCTGAATTGTGTATTTCATCGTGCATTGAGATATACCACACAAATGACACATTTTGACATTATATATGGTGTTAGCATTATTTATTATTATTCATTTATATTATTATTTTAATCATCATTATATGGTGTTAGCATTATTTATTATTATTCATTTATATTATTATTTTAATCATCATTATACTTCCTGCACTTCTGACTTTGTCCTTTTTAGTGGTTTGCACGTTTTAAAGCAGAAAGATGAGATTTAATAAATATGTCAGTATTCAAGCCAAAAACTGCAAACTTTTTACATGCTTTATCGAGAAAAAATGTAATGCTAAGGAGGTTAAAACATAAGGAAAACAACTGAAGGTACATAAAGCGTTAACTAAACATGGCTTAAATCCTGAGCATGTGAGGTCTGCCTCATCTCAGAGAAACCACCAGCCTGATTTTCCAAGGTTAGAGTGAGGTATATGAGTAACAAACACCCCTCTAGAAAGTGAGGATAAAGCAATGGGAATGCCCAAACAATCATTCCTATAAATGGGTGGCAAGATTAATAACAGAACCCACAGATCACCCCTATTTACGAGGCTGCATTCAGGTAAATGGGACTGTTGAAAGGAGTCAGAAAATACTGGTGGACCTAGATGATTGGATGAAATTATAAAGCTATGAATATTAAGAGTCAGAAGTTGTGGTGTATTAGATGAGGTAATGGCAGTATAGAAACATAAAAGCAAATGAATTGTATTATTGACCGCTCACTCCATGGACCAATACAGTTGTGCATATCCATGTGCAGATAAAAAAATTGTTCTGCATTCTCATCTGGCCTCCACGAATAACTCCTTTTAAAACAGAGGAAAGCTTTTCCCACAACACTCTGGAACAAACTACTGAGACTTGGAATTGAAGCAGAAACCCTGACAAGCTTTATGAAGAATGTGGATGAGATATTGGGACAGCTTATCTATTAGCTAAACAAACGGACTTGATGGACTGAATGGTCTCCTCTCATTGGTGATATTTTTCATGTTCTTATCTTCAAAATGTATAATGCAAACCAAGAAGAAGTAAGGTAGCATAAGAGTGTATGTAGTATGTGATTGTGTATGCGCAGGTACCGGACATACTTTTTTACCTACCCAGTTAAAGTCCAGTTCCAAAAACTCTAATTGCATGTGAACACAGCATAAGCTCTTAAGTTTTTTGCGCTACAAAGAATCCTGGGAGTTGTAGTTTCTGTAAGGATATCTGTAGGTAGGCTGCAAAGACCCCTGTAAATCAGAAGTGTTTGAAGTCGAGAGTAGATCAGTGGCAAGGGATTGCCTGACAAGAAGAAGAAGGAGGAAGAGGAAGGGGAAGTGGCCATTTCAGTTTTATAAGAACTAAGAAGGTCAGGAGGTGAGAAGGAAGTTGTGTAGATGGGCTTGATAGTCTAATCTGAGTAAGACTTAGAGAGGCAGAAAGGCAATTGTTTGCCTTTTTATTGTTTCCTCTTCCTTTATGTTCTTTCCATTTAACCGTCACACTTAGAGTTAATAAATATTTGGTGTTTTTTCCAGTCCAGAGTCAGCCTGTCACAACCTGCAGTAAGTACCGTATTTACGCGTGTACCACGCGCACATTTTTTCCCGAAAATTAGCATTAGATAATCAGGTGCGCATCATACACAAGCAGATTTTTTTCTGTAATGTTTACTTCTTCTGCTTGGCTCTGTCTCTTGGTCACTCTCTCTCTCTCTCTCTCGGTCGCTCTCTCTCTTGCTCGCTCTCTCTCTCTCTCTCACTCGCTCTCTCTCTTTCTCTCTCTCTCTCTCTCTCTCTCTCTCGCTCTCTCTCTCGGTCGCTCTCTCTCTCGCTCTCTCTCACACTCGCTCTCTCGCTTGCTCTCTCTCTCTCTCTCTCTCGCTTGCTCTCTCTCTCGCTCTCTCGCTTGCTCTCTCTCTCTCTCACTCGCTCTCTCGCTCTTGTTTTTGAATCAGTTTGGCGTCGTCATTCAGCATGGGTAGTAGCAAGCATTTACACTCCTTCACGGCGGGAGAGAAACTAAAACTGATTTTGGAAGCAGAGAAGATAGGAAATCAGACAACAGGTCGCAAGTACGGTGTTCCAGAGTCATGTGCTCGAGATTGGCGACGGAAGAAAGAAAACCTTTTGTCATGCAACAAAAACAGAAGGGCATTTCGCGGAAAACGTGTCCTAAACGCTTCCTATACCATCACACGTACACGGGGCAAAATGGTTTCGCAATTTTCTTTGTAAATATTAGGGTGTGCGTCTTACATAAGTGCACGTGGTACATGAGTAAAAACGGTATATTGTGTATATGCATATATGTATGTGCATTCAGTGGTCACTTTAGGCTCAGGCCAGGCCCCACTTTGTCTTTAGAAAATCCAAAAGTATTTAAAGCGACAACTCAACAAGATTCTTAGAACTCTTCATAGGAATTCCGGCTCAATGAAATGGCATCCTGTAAATGACAATGAAACAGTTCAGCGACCTCACTTTTGAAGGAGACTAGAACGTCTGAATTTCTGCCCACCATTCTCTTCTACAGTGGGGAAAATAAGTATTGAACGTGTCAACGTTTTTCTCAGTAAATATATTTCTAATGGGGCTATTGACGTGAAATTTTCAGCAGATGTCAGTAACAACCCAAGTAATCCACACATACAAAGAAATCAAAACAAATAAGTCCATAAATTATGTGTAATAAAGTGGAATTTTCCCCGCTGTATACATGTGCTATTAAGACCATTCTGTCAGGCTAATGCCATCTGCTATGGGAGCTGCACTGCCTTCTGACCGAGGAGCCCTGCATTATGTGCTGAAGACAGCCTGGTTCATCATCAGCAATTCACTACCCACAGTCCAGCACATCTACTGCAAGCACTGTGTCAGGAAAGAAAGGCACCCCTGTCACACTTTCACGGCTACTCTTAACTTCCAGAAGGTCCTACGGGTTCAGGGTTGACCTCTTCCCTCAGGCTGCTAGATTACTGAATTCTAGATGATACATGGACTGACCCCCAGTGCTGTGCTGACTGTCTCCATAACTTTGTGCTATGTGTGTGTGGTTGTCTTCTGCTGACCCCTGACCCATCGTTCCTTAAGTGTATTGTGCATTATAACCTTGGAGGAACACAACTTTCTTATTCTCCTGCACAACTGAAAAGATTGAGTAACCTAAAGTAGGTTTGGAAAGTGTGCAGACCCCTTCACATTCTGCACACGTTATTGTGTTGTAAATTTATTTTTAAATGGACAATTTACCATTTTATCCCCTAGATCTACGCTCAAAGACCCATAATGACAAAGTGAAAACCTGCATTTTAAAAATTGAAAACTAAAATCTCTCACTCATAGGGGTATTCAGACCCCTTGTAGAATCCCCTTTGGCAGTAATTCCAACTTTCATGATAAGTTTCCACAAGCTATGCACATATGGTTTGGGGCTGTTTATCCCACTCTTTCTGGAAGACCCTCTCAGGCTGTGTTAGGCTGGATGGGAAGCGTCTGTAAGCTGTCTTCAGGTCTCTCCACAGATATTCTGTGGGGTTTAGCTGGGCCACTAAAGGACAGTCAGAGACTTGTACCAAAGTCACTCTTATGTTGTCAAGGTCATATGCCTTGTACCATTGTCATGCTGAAAAGTGAAAAGTCACCCCAGTCTGAGGTCATGTTCACCCCGGAGCAGGTTTCCTTCAAGGACTTCTCTGTAGTGGGCTTCACTCATCCTTAACTTAGTGACCAATCTCTATGTCCCTTCTGGTGGGAAACACCCCCTTACCACTGCCATGCTTTACCAAGGAGATGGTATTAGGTAGGTGATGAGCAGTGCCTGGACTTTGCCGGACATACTGTAGTTCTTGGAGGTCTCTCCACAGAGTTCAATTTTTGTCTCTCATCAGACCAAAGAATCGTTTTCCTCATGCGACCAATCAAAAGCCTTTTACTCTAAGAGCTGCTTCTGTCTAGCCACTCTTCTCTAAGTGCCTGATTGGCAGAGTGAAGCTGAGATGGTTGCCCTTCTGACAGGTCCTTTCATCCCAGCTGAGGACTTCTGAAGCTCTGTTAGAGTGACCTCCATCCTCAAAGACCTTCACGCCTGGTTAACTCTAGGAAGGATCCTGGTGGTTCCAAACGTCTTCCATTTCACAATTACAGAGGACTCCGAGCTCCTGAGAACATTCAAAGCTTCACAAAAGGTTGTATCCCCTTGTCCTCAACTGAGCCTCACCACAATTTGAAGGCGGAGATCTACAGAGAGTACCACAGACTTCATGGCTTTATTTTTCCACTAACACATAGTGTGAATTGTGGGACCTTCTATACAACAGTTACATGTGTGCCATTCTAAACAATGTCCGGTCAATTCAGTTTGCCACCAGGTGGACTCCAATAAAGTTCTCAACTCATCTAAATGAGAATTAAAGGAAACAGGAGGCCCCTGACCACAATTTAGAGGGCCACGGCAAAGGGTCTGAATACTTCAAGGAAGGAGAGATTTCAGTTCTTTGATTTTTAATAAATTTGCAAACCTTCCTGAAGGCATCCTTTTATTTTGACATTATGGGTTACTAAATGTAGTCTGATGGGCATATTTATTCATTAAGTATTAAATGTACAACATAATAAAGTGCAGAGAAACTGAAGGGGTTTTGGATACTTTCCAAATCCACTCAATGAGTGCAGGATGACAATAAAATTAACGTAAAATAAATCACACAGCTGGTGAAGATTTATCATCCTTACATTCCCTTTCTGCCTCATCCCAAAGGCTGGAATGAGATCTGGAGGGGCTGTGCAGATGTGACGCCACTGTCGTGCTAATGAAATGAGGTTGAGACGATGCGAGCTTTGTGAAATTTGGAACAGCTAGACTGTGGCCATAATGGGATGCTCGTTCTTAGGAATTCAGATGACCTCATGTTGGAATTAAGAAGCCGAATGTGTGCCAAGAAAAGACATTTCCGCATTGCACCGCCAGCAGCACTAGCTTGGACCTTTGACTTGGATTCAATGATTTGTGTTATTTCAGCCAAATCCTAACCCTACGTTCAGCAGGTCACTGTAGAAATCAAAGTCCATAATGCTAAGCAACTTCATTCCAAACTTCAGGCGTCCAATTCTGGTAATGAGGTGGCCGCTGTTCCCTCCTTGACGGGAGTGGACCCTGGTGTGGTGTGGTGATGCTGTAGCCCATCTGCTTCAAGATGTGACACATTGTGCATTCAAAAATGTCCTTCTGTACACCAACTGTTGCAAAGACCTGTGATTTGAGGATTTGCGGCCTATCTGTTAGTTTGGATGGGACTTGTTATTCTCTTTTGACCTGCTTTGTTAAAAGAAGTCACTCACTGGTTGCTCGTCGTTTGTTGCTCCATTCTCTGCATGCCCCATAATTACAGGAGGACAGAGGGAATCACAAAACTCAGAATCACATAAGCCACACATCCTGCCCATCCACATGTTTGGACAAACTCTTGATCGTACCTGCATGCTGTACAGTCATGGCCAAAAGTTTTGAGAATGACACAAATAAAAGTTTGCTGCTTCACTTTTTATGATGGCTACTTGCATCTACTCTAGAATGTTCTGAAGGGGGATCAGATGAATTACAATTAATTGCAAAGTCCCTCTTTGCCATGAAAATGAACTTAATTCCAAAAACACTATTTCCACTGCATGTCAGCCCTGCCACAAAAGGACCTGCTGACATCATTTCAGTGATCCTCTCGTTCACACGGGTGAGAGGGTCGACGAGAATACAATACAATAAAGGTTATTTTTGTATAGCCCAAAATCACACAGGAAGTGCCGCAATGGGCTTTAACAGGCCCTGCCTCTTGACAGCCCCCCAGCCTTGACGAGAACAAGGCTGGAGATCACTCTGTCGTGCTGATTGAGTTACAATGGAGAGGTTCAATTGTTATGAAGAAGGCCTCAGGGTGCACAAGAAAGTCCAGCAAGTGCCAGGACCGTCTCCTAAAGTGGATTCAGCTGTGGGCATCACCTGGGCAAAGCTTGCTCAGGAATGGCAGCAGAAAGGTGTGAGGCAAAGACTTTTGGAGGATGGCCTGGTGGGTGTCACGAAGGGCAGCAGAGATGCCAAGAAAAACATCAGGAACAGACTTATATTCTGCTAAAGGTACAGGGATTGGACTGCTGAGGACTGCTGGGGGAGGAATCATTTTCTCTGATGAATCCTCTCTCCAATTGTTTGGGGCAGAAGAAAAGGTGAGCGCTACCATCAGTCCTGTGTCATCCCAACAGTAAAGCATCCTGAGACCATTCACGTAGGGTTGCTTCCCAGCCAAGGCAGTTGGCTCACTCACAATTTTGCCTAAGAACACAGCCCTGAATAAAGAATGGAACCAATACATCCTCTGAGAGCAACTTCTCCTAACCATCCAAGAACAGTTTGGTGACCAACAATGCCTTTTTCAGTATGATGGAGCGCCAGGCCATAAGGTAAAAGTGAGAACTAAGTGAGTCAGGGAACAAAATATCAACATTAGGGGTCCATAGCTAGGAAAGTCCCTAGACCTTTATCCCATTGTGAACTTGTGGTCAATCCTTAGGAGGCAGGTGGACAACCAAAAACCCACCAATTCTGACAAACTCCAAGCATCAGTCAGGATTGGCCCCAGAAGTTGATTGACAGACAGCCTGCCAGGGTGAATTGAAGAGGTCTTGAAAAAGAAAGAAGGGCCAACACTGCAAATGTGGACTCATTGCATAAACTTCATGTCATTTTCAATAAAGGCCTTTTAAATTTATGAAATGCTTGTAGTTCTACTTCAGTATACCATAGAAGCATCTGTCAAAAAGATCTAAAAACACTGAAGCAGCACACTTTTTGAAAACCAATACTTGGGTCATTCTCAAAACTTTTGGCCACGACTGAATAGATTGAGCCACAGTTACATCATTGACTGTTGGGAGGAGAATGTCACTTGTGCTAAGGAGCAGGGGGACTTACCAGAGTGGCCACTGAAGGTGTGTTTACACTCACGCAGAAGATTCTTCAGACTACTACACTAAAACTGGATGGGGAGTCCATATTGCTCACAAAACAGCCTTAATTCTTTGTGACATGGATACCACAAGATGTTGGAAACACTCCTTTGAGGTTCTGGTCCATATGGACATGACTAAATCGCACAATTTCTAATACACATTTATATTGTGAATCCCCCAGTGCAAGTGCTAGGTTATTTTGCACCTTAGGCCAAGAGAGGAAAGAGCCGACTATACTTCCTTAGAAGGCTGGCGTCCTTCAACATCTGCAATAAGATGCTGCAGATGTTCTATCAGACGGTTGTGACGAGCGCCCTCTTCTATGCGGTGGTGTGCTGGGGAGGCAGCATAAAGAAGAGGGACGCCTCATGCCTGGACAAACTGGTGAGGAAGGCAGGCTCTATTGTAGGCACGGAGCTGGACAGTTTGACATCCGTGGTGGAGCGACGGGCGCTGAGCAGACTCCTGTCAATCATGGAGAATCCACTGCATCCACTGAACAGGATCATCTCCAGACAGAGGAGCAGCTTCAGCGACAGACTGCTGTCACCATCCTGCTCCACAGACTGAGGAGATCGTTCCTCCACCACACTATGTGACTCTTCAATTCCACCCGGGGGGGGTAAACGTTAACATTACACAAAGTTATTGTCTGTTATACCTGCATTGTTATCACTCTTTAATTTAATATTGTTTTTTATCAATATGTTGCTGCTGGAGTATGGGAATTTCCCTTTGGGATTAATAAAGTATCTATCTATCTATCTATCTATCTATCTATCTATCTATCTATCTATCTATCTATCTATCTATCTATCTATCTATCTATCTATCTATCTATCTATCTATCTATCTATCTATCTATCTATCTATCTATCTATCTATCTATCTATCTAAGCTTATTAGTACGCCTACCAAATGTTTCTTAGCTAACACATGACGCTGGATTTTCCCCCCTTATCATCTGCGCCCTAGAAGAATGCCTCCTTTACCTTATTGGAGGTGCTGGCTCTGGTTCTGCCACATCCCGAAGATGTTCTGTTGGATTCAGATCTGGTGACTGGGAAGGCCACTGAAGAACATTGAACTCCAGGTCATGTTAATGAAATCAGATCACTTTGTCACATGGTGCATTATCATGCTGAAAGTAGCCATTACTAGATGGGTAAATGTGTGGACATGAAGGTATGCACCTGGTCAGTAACAACACTCCAATAGGCTGTGGCATTCAAGGGATGACTGATTGGTATTAACAGGGCCCAAGTGTGCCAAGAAAACATTCCTCACATCATTACGCCACCACCACCATCAGCCTAGACAATTGACAGAAGGCAGATAGAGTGCATGGATTCATGCTGTTGGTGCTACCTTCCATGACCCGACCATCGGAAATCCATCATCAGACCAGGCCACACCTTTCTAATCTTCAGCTGTCCAGTTCTGTTAAGTCTGTGCCCTCTGCAGCCCCAGCTTTCTGTTCTTGGCTGACGGGAGTGGAACCCGACGTGTTCTTCTGCTGTGGAAGCCCAAACCGCCTCAAGGTGTGACGTGTTGTGCATTCTGAGATGCTTTTCTGCTCACCACAGTTTTATTGAATGGTTGTCTGAAGTTACCACAGCTCTTCTGTCAGCTCCAACCAGTCTTTGGCCATTCTATGACCTCTCTCGTCAATAAGGCGTTTCCATCCACAGAACTGCCGCCCACAGGATGTTTTTATGTTTTTTTGCACCATTCTGAGTAAACACTAGAGACTGTTGTGCGTGAAAATCTCAGGAGATCAGCAGTTACAGAAAAACCCAAACCAGCCCATCTGGCATCAAAAATCATGTGCTCTGAGATCACATTCTGGTGTCTGAAGCCCCTGACCCGTACCTGCAGGGTTTGATACTTTGCATTGCTCCCACGATTGGCTGATTAGATTCTTGCATGGATTGGCAGGTGTTCTTAATAATTTGCTCAGTGGCTGCATGTCCGTCTAGTTACTCAGCGTTATAACGGTGGTGCCACACTACTGCAGTGGTTAGCTTGGTTGCCTCCCTGCTCCAAACACTTGACTTCTGTTCCCATCATAATAACAACGTATTTGGCCTATGGGAAATCCCCTCATTGTCCATAAGGGTTTTCTTTGGGTCAGTATGTCCCAGCCACAACCCAAATACGTGCATGTTAGTATACCTGTCAACAAACTGACCTCACAGGACTGAGCCATCGTGCCTAATGCTGAAATGGCTTCTGATGCCCTGTAGACTGCCTCCTATTTTGATCATGAAGAAGCTAAGATAAACTCCAGCTACCGCAGTCCTGACCCTGAATAGGAAGAATCGGGTTCAGAAAACGGACAAGCGATTGAATTACTCACCAAATGCAAACACCCTACACTCGCGCACTGTTTGTAATCCTACCGCTTTGAGGCTGAGTGGGCCTCCAGTAATTCTGTGGTTTGGGCAGACCACATTGTTCTAATGGTCTAGTGCTGAGATATTCTGTGTTGTTTATTCTGTTTCTCCAGGGCAAAAGGAGTTTGGTCTAACAAAACTTCAGCGGAGACTGATGGAGCATTCACAAGTTCACACGCTCATTTCACAACCGTATTTACTGGAACACAATTACAGCGCAGTGCACCAAAGGGGACCTGGCAGCATCGACAGACATCAAAAATGCAAAATAAAATGGAAGCTTCCTTACCACAATCCAAACGAAAAACCAGTTAAAACTGCCCCTTAACGATTCACCTCAGTGAGAAAGATGAGGGGACAGCCAGGCTGCATTCAGCTCCGAGCGACTTACCAGAGAAAAAACGAGAGGGCCGCTTAAAGTAAAGACCTGCCCCAAACACATTAACAACAGCAAAGTTATGAAAAGTGGCATGATTTATTTATTTGTTTGTTTGTTTATTTATTTATTATGAATATTTGTACAGGTCAGGTCAGGTCAGGAAGAGTATCAGGGCCACAAAGCAAAAAAAATTAGGGACACAGTGAAGTAATAAAATACTGCTAATACTGATGCTCTGTGTAAGAAAGGACAGAGCCGGTTATACTTCCTTAGAAGGCTGGCGTCTTTCAACATCTGTAATAAGATGCTGCAGATGTTCTATCAGACGGTTGTGGCGAGCGCCCTCTTCTACGCGGTGGTGTGCTGGGGAGGCAGCATTAAGAAGAGAGACGCCTCACGCCCGAACAAACTGGTGAGGAAGGCAGGCTCTATTGTAGGCACGGAGCTGGACAGTTTGACATCCGTGGCAGAGCGACGGGCGCTGAGCAGACTCCTGTCAATCATGGAGAATCCACTGAACAGGATCATCTCCAGACAGAGGAGCAGCTTCAGCGACAGACTGCTGTCACCGTCCTGCTCCACTGACAGACTGAGGAGATCGTTCCTCCACCACACTATGCGACTCTTCAATTCCACCCGGGGGGGTAAACGTTAACATTTAACATTATACAAAGTTATTGTCTGTTTTTACCTGCATTATTATCAATCTTTAATTTAATATTGTTTTTTTGTATCAGTAAGGTGCTGCTGGAGTAAGTGAATTTCCCCTTGGGATTAATAAAGTATCTATCTATCTATCTATCTATCTATCTATCTATCTATCTATCTATCTATCTATCTATCTATCTATCTATCTATCTATCTATCTATCTATCTATCTATCTATCTATCTATCTATCTATCTATCTATCTATCTATCTATCTATCTAAAAAGGTTTATTTCATGATTAAAGTCGAAATTTAATCTCAAAATTTTCACTTCAATTTCTGTAGATTATTTCATGATTAAAGACAAACTTTTGAGTTTAATCCAAATATTTCCACTTTAATCTTGTAGTTTATTTTGTCCTTAAAAATGAAATTTTGACTTTAATCTCGAAATTTCCACTTAATCATCGATTTTAAAATGAAGATTACGATGTTCTACTTTTTGACTTTAATCTCGAAATTTCCACTTAAACGCCGAAATTACAAATTTTTACTTAAACATTTATTTTACGGCGAACATTATGGTTTTCTACTTTTAATGGCAAAATGAACGACAAGGTTAAAGTGGAAATTTCGAGATTAAAGTCGAAATTTAATCTTTAATCATAAAATAAACTACAAGATTAAAGTGGAAATTTTAAAGATTAAATTTCGACTTTTAATCATGAAATAGACCCTTTTCTCCTCACCAGTCCCTAATTTTTCTTTCGTTGTGGCCCAAATACACTTCTGTAATGTGTATTTAATAATGTACGCATGTACTTACTCCTGGCTATTTCCATTGCGTTCTGCACTGAGGGTTTCTCTTTATTTGAACGTTTATTTGATCCTCTACACCCACACTACTACATTTTCATTTAAAAATGTAAATATTAGCCTCCGTTTTCGCCTTTTGTAAACACAATCCCTAGAAACAGAGACTTTTGAAATTAATCTCCAGAGCCGTATACTTCTGAAAACATCGGCTCAGTGTTGCAGTGTGGACAGGTGAAAACAAAGAGTTTTAAAAATGCAGACTCTGATTGGTGCTCATGACGTAACTCTTACAACCTCTCATTCCCTGATTGGTCACCCTTCACCCTGTTCACAGCAGATATAGAGGAGTTGCTTTCCATGGCACTCGTTGTGTTATGAATCTAAATTGTGTTCTGGACATTAGAACACTCTGGACGAGAGCAGGCCATTCAGCCAATCAAAGCTCACCAGTCCTCTCCACTTATTTCTTCGAGTTCTGAAGGTCCCTAAAGTCCTACTTGGTTACTCATTCCAAGTATCTGGGGATCTCTGTGTGAAGAAAAACTTCCCAATGTTTGTGTGAAATTTACCCTTAAGTTTCCAACTGTGTCCCCATGTTCTTGATGAACTCATTTTAAAATGACTATCTCGGTCGGAATGCTGCATACATGTGTTCTGTATTTAGTAATTAGTGTAACCTGTACTTGCATTTTAACTGAGATTTTCTCCTAGCGCCTGCAGTCAGTGAAGAGTGCTACACAAAAAAATAACATGTAATGTAATGTATGTGCAAAAAGCAAATCACTTTCAGGAGGCTACAGCTTTGTGATGGATCTCGTGGCTGGTGGCGTCACTGTCCCTTCATGGATTTTTCCTGCTGGTGCTCACATACTGAGTGCAGATGAGTGTATACACCATACTGTATGTGTTTTCAATTAGTTTACTGTGGGCAGAGAAACTTTTACAAAAGATATAAAAAAACTCAAGTGTGCTTGGAGATAGTTTTCTTTTCTAAACAGCATTTTTCAATTAATTAATTGATGTTGTTCATTGTTGTCAAAGAAGACATATTTCCACTGTGTAATTAAAAACAGCAATCTGAATGTAAATCTCCATCAATATTAGAATACTTTAAAAAGCACATGTTTATATATTAACCCCATTTAACATGAGTCAGGCTGGCTGGGAGCTGAAGCCAATCCGGTCAACACTGGGGAAAAATGGAGGAGCTAACCCAAGACTGTGTGCCAGTTTATGACAGGGCACACTCTCTCTCTCTCTCACACACACACACGCACAATTGGACAGTTCCACTGGGGGTTCTTTGTCAAGTAACAGTTCAATTAACAACCACACAACCCAGTAAAGAACCATAAAGTGGCATTAAGGAGCCAGCATTTTCAAACAGGTGTCAAGAGTTTACACATATTAAATATTAACAAATTATGTCTTGACTGTTACAAGAGAATGAATGAATGAATGAATGAATGAACAAGAAATTTAAAGCTAAGAAAATGCCATTGGGATTGTCTAGTTGACAGAAGTGAAAAAATTATAAAAAAAATCCATCCTTATTTTGTGATAGATAGATAGATAGATAGATAGATAGATAGATAGATAGATAGATAGATAGATAGATAGATAGATAGATAGATAGATAGATAGATATTATAAGATGAAAGGCACTATATGATAGATAGATAGATAGATAGATAGATAGATAGATAGATAGATAGATAGATAGATAGATAGATAGATAGATAGATAGATATTATATAAGATGAAAGGCACTATATAACAGATAGATAGATAGATAGATAGATAGATAGATAGATAGATAGATAGATAGATAGATAGATAGATAGATAGATAGATAGATATTATAAGATGAAAGGCACTATATGATAGATAGATAGATAGATAGATAGATAGATAGATAGATAGATAGATAGATAGATAGATAGATAGATAGATAGATAGATATTATATAAGATGAAAGGCACTATATGACAGATAGATAGATAGATAGATAGATAGATAGATAGATAGATAGATAGATAGATAGATAGATAGATAGATAGATAGATAGATAGATATTATATAAGATGAAAGGCACTATAGATAGATAGATAGATAGATAGATAGATAGATAGATAGATAGATAGATAGATAGATAGATAGATAGATAGATATTATATAAGATGAAAGGCACTATAGATAGATAGATAGATAGATAGATAGATAGATAGATAGATAGATAGATAGATAGATAGATAGATAGATAGATAGATACGATGAAAGGCACTATATGATAGATAGATAGATAGATAGATAGATAGATAGATAGATAGATAGATAGATAGATAGATAGATAGATAGATAGATAGATAGATACGATGAAAGGCACTATATGATAGATAGATAGATAGATAGATAGATAGATAGATAGATAGATAGATAGATAGATAGATAGATAGATAGATAGATAGATAGACGTAAGGTAAGGTAAGGACAATTCCTGGACGGGGCGTTTATCACAAAAATCACTGTGAAGTTCACTACCTAACAACGCTGGTTGCTATGAACAGCGCGACCTAAATAAAACCCGATTTAATTCAGAGTCGGTTTGTTTCTCGCTTGCTTTCCTCCCATGCTGAGGATTTTTCCAAGGGGATGGCAGCGTCGACGTGTCACAGACGGCGGTTCAGGTTCGCCACTCGGCTGAGTCACTTTCTAAGTAAAGCTTTGTTGTTAATAAAAGGAGACTCGCGGTGACTCATCCCCTGAGGAGACCAGGGCAGCCAATCACAGGCTTAGCTGCGAGATGTGCCAATGGGAACAGCAGAGGATGAGGGGGATTAGACGAGGGTCTCTGCCCACGCAGCCATTCCAAACATACCTGGCATTCCTCAGGACTTAAAGAGAAACACCTGTCGTCGAAACCGGTGGGCATTCAAAGCAGAATGAAATAGACTATTTGGCGTCATATATGGGGGCACAAAGACCCACTAGACGAATGGTGATGTGAGCCCCACGGTTTATTCTTTAAAGTAAACCCTCTTTTGTTGAGAATGTCGCCGCTTTTCCTATCTCTATTGTGTCGAATTGAGATCTTTTAAACATTTAATTTGCTTCAGGGGGCAATCATCCAAGAGAAAATGTCCATTTAAATGCTAATCATTCTAAATTGAGAGGGGAAGCTTTTGATACTCACTTATTACCGTGGTGCTCGGCTGACTGGGCGATGGGCGCTGACCCGAATGTAGACAGAAGAGCTGTGGCGCCCCCTTCAGGAATGTCTCACACCTTGCACTTTGCCTCTCCACGTTTTTTTGATCAGAATAAAGCGGAGGGCAGTGGGTTTTATAAGAACTGTAGCGCCATTAATGTCAGAGGGCAGAGAAGTTCTTACTTGGAAGGACGATCTAACATGATATGTGAGTTGTGAATGCAGCCACAAATAATGAGACATAGAACTCATTACTCTGCATTTTAAAATAAATTGGGTCTCTTTAATGAATTTGTTCAATTTTCGAAAAGCAGGCATTACTATTAAGATGCATAGCAGTTTTAGGGTATGGAGGTGCAATGCACCTGCCGCTCGTAGGAGTTCAAAATAACTGAGGATTGACTGGAAATGGAGCTACACATCCACTTTTGAACACCGAGGATTTCTCTGTGTGCGTGCGTGTGTGTGTGAATCACATTGTCCAGGATCTTCAAATAATATTCACCCCTTGGTGGTTTTCACGTTTTATTGACTACAGACCAGTGGTACTAAAATCATGAAGACCTTTAATAATAGGGGTCATCTTGTGATTGATAGACCACCTAGACTCACTGCAGTTTGCCTGTCAGTCAAACATTACAGTGGAAGATGTGGTTGTCAGTTTGCTCCACAAAACTGGACAGAACTGTCAGCTTTTTTGATTTCACCATCCCTACCATATTAACAACTCCTACCACTTTAACTGGTATGGCCAGTGATGAGTCCACCTCAGATCATAACTGATGAGCACAATTAGGAGTCAGCTCATAGATGTGCATGTGGATGAGCCTGTGTTGTGCTGGATAAAGGACCACAGCTTATGAGGCTCAAGGACGGTGTGAGCAATGCTGGAGCACCACAAGGAAGAGTCCTGTCTCCTGTCCTGTTCAGTCCGTATACCTCTGACTATAAGTTTAACAGAAGGTCAAGTCACTTTTGGAAATTCTCAGATGATTCTGCACTTATGGGGTGCATTGACGAAGGAGATGAGACAGAGGGGAGGAGTCAGAGGGAGAAGTTTGTTAGTTGGTGCAAAGAGCATTGTCTGTAACTTGACATCAGCAAAACCAAGGAACAGCTTAATGACTTTTGTCTAATTCTACCAATCTAATCCTGCCAAATACACATCTATCTATCTATCTATCTATCTATCTATCTATCTATCTATCTATCTATCTATCTATCTATCTATCTATCTATCTATCTATCTATCTATCTATCTATCTATCTATCTATCTATCTATCTATCTATCTATCTAGGCCTGCCAACTACATTAAAATTTAGTTGGTATGTTTCTACAATACAGTACTTTTTTGTAATCCTGCCAACTACGCTACAATTAGTCTGTTTTATCTGTCTATCTATCTTTTATATAGTGCCTTTCATATGTATCTATTTATCTATCATATAGTGCCTTTCATATCTATCTATTTATTGTTGTTCTCTGCCGTGTCAGAGTGATAGAAGCCTGGTTGGACTGAGTCACTGGGTATGCTGACTACATGACTGATGGTCACAGGAGCCCACCATTACTGCCTCCATCTTGCCAAAAATCTGTAAATGAAGTCTGACACTAAAAATCAATGGAAAAATCAGTTAATATGATATAGTTTTAAGTATGTCCTTAAGCTGGTGTCATATTATGTGACTTCAAGTTTGAGGGCTTGTCAAACTTGATGACCTAAGTTACTGATCTCTTCACCAGAGTATGTCGGATTACATGACAGGAAATGGCAGAGTATGTCAAATTAACTCGATGTTAAATTACACGACTTCTAGTTGCAGGGTAGGTCATGTTTGCTCACAGTAGTCACTAATCTCATAACCAGACTATGTCAAGAAAGACATATCAGCACTTGATTCTGTATCGAGGAGAACAACCAGGTGCTTCCCAGGACTTAAGAACATGTTCTTCTGTGACAGGCTCAGAGAATTAAACCTGTTTAGTTCCAAGCAGAGGAGATGGTGTGGGTACCTAATCCAGATCTTCAAAATTCTCAAAGGCATCGATGAAGTAGATCCAATGGAATTCTTTCAGATTAATGGTGCATCATGTTTTCGAGGACAAAGGTGTACATGAAGGACACAAGAAAGTATTTCTTTACTCAATGCGTTGTGGGAATATGAAAAAATAAGACATGGAGTTGAAGCAGAAACCTTAACAACCTTTAAGAAGAATCTGGATGAGATATTGGGAATGCGTAGCTCTTAGCCCAACAAACAAGAGACAGACTGACTGAATGCTCTTCTCGTGTTTTTCAAATTTCTTATGTATCTTATGTACTGTGTTTGGTAGGTCCAGAGAAGTTCTAGAATTTTTTTTATTATATCAATATTGTGTGTCTTGTTATTCCTTCCCCCTGTGTGTTAACCTCTCCCTGTGTATTCACTTTTGCTTAAATACTCACTTTATTTGGACTTCCTCTGTGATACAATGGGTTGGGGTCAACGACAGACAGACAGACAGACAGACAGACAGACAGACAGACAGACAGACAGACAGACAGACAGACAGACAGATAGATAGATAGATAGATAGATAGATAGATAGATAGATAGATAGATAGATAGATAGATAGATAGATAGATAGATAGATAGATAGAAACTGTTTCCTCATCACGTCTAATAGAGATCCAGATTTCTTGCGTTATGCTCTCAGTTGTGTGTCACATCCTCTGAAGGTGTTCATAGATGTTCCGACGCAACTTCGAAACGAATGATGTGGTTTTGGTAGGAGTTTGATTACATGGCCCTGCAGAAGTGTTTTGCTGTCCCTCCAGGCCACCTCTCAGCTCTCAAATGGCAGCATATTCTACAAATTGTTTTTTTGTTGCTGTCAATATCGCTGTCTTCTTCCCGCTGCGTTGGAGGCTGCTGGCGAAACGACTGTAGCAGGAGACGGTGTGGTCATGACTGGAGGCGGGTTGGTAAATGCAGCATGCCTGCTTACGACTATCCTGCTGATTCGGCAGCTGAATTGAAATCCACATCTTTCAAAATGATTCACTTGTCCTCCATAGGTGTCACTTTGAAAGACATTGAAAATTAGGTAAAGTCCCTGCCGTGGAGCTTGAACACATGTCTTCTCCATCAACACTGAAGGCAACATTTTCTTTACATCATCTTTAGTCTTTTCTTGAAGAGGACATCTCTGCACTGTATGCACTGTATATGGTATACAGACCTACTCCTCACTCTTCTCCTTCTGCGTTCTGCTAACTAGACTATGTCCCACCTGGCTGCTCTGTCTTCTCCTTTCTCTTTTCTAATGCCATGGTCAGGTTACATTTCATGCTTCCTATATTATTGGTTCTTTTGTGGCATGACAACTTCTCATGTGTAGTCATGGCACACCTTCATATCAGGTCATGACTTGCTCTGCACTTTGATGGTTTTCATGCCTTTTTGTGAAATTCTCCATTAGGTCAACTCCGATCCAAGACTAGATTCTGACCTTCTGCTTATCTCCTTTATTCTTGTTGTACAGTTTGATACTCTTCCATACCCCCATGTTTTCATATTTACCCATGTCCTGTTGTACATCCTGGCACTCTCCTCATCCTGCCATGACCTGATATTCTAAGATATCTTCTAATGCCTGCTCCAAATCACCTGGTGCCATTGTTGCTGAACCTGAAATTCTTCATGGCTTCCTCACGTGTCCTCCTTCAGAAATGTATGAACTTTTCAAATGGTTAACTTGAAGTCGATATTCTAATATTTATCTTGCCCTTTCAGATCTTGGTCCCGAGCCTTATTATTCATCTCTTCTACTCATGTGTGGTTCACACCTGTTCATTTTAGACTAACTCCCCATCACGTCTCTTGTAGTCATAACTCTTGTTCCACACCCTCATTTATTACTCATTTGCTCATGTGAAGACCATGGGAAGAGAATCTCTTTTAATCACCTCGTGTCACACTCATGACCTCATATTCATACTACCATTGATCAGCGTTCATTCTTCACTTTGTTACGACTCTGATGCACTTCTCATCTTTGCATTTCTTTAGTCCATATGCTGATGTTTGTCTTTCCAGGTTCTTTGTCCCAGTCCTTTCTGCTCTTCTTGGCTTACCATGTCTTGGTTCACATTCTACTGACTTTATCTACACAAACACTTGATGTTTCTCTCTGACATTCTCTTATGTCTTGCTTAACACTCTAATGAACTTCTCATGGTCCTCACGGTCTTATCACCTTCTCATTTCCAGCCTATAGTTGATATTTTTGTTATTTTCCCAAGTCTTAGAACATCAGGATGTGGACTTTCTCATACTATATTACGTCAATATTAGAATATTAAAACAATCAGAATGAGAACTGCTCATTGTGCCCAGCAAAGCTCGCCAATCCTATCCACTTAATTCCTCCAAAATAACATCAGGTCCTTAAAGTCCTAAACACTACTTGGTCCCTTATTACATGTATCTATGGAACTTTGTGTGAAGAAAAACTTTGTGATGTTTGTGTGAAACGTCCTAATGTTTGTGCAAATAATATTATTAAATACAGTACTAGCTGTGCCATGCGGCTCCACCCGCGTATTATTGAAAAAGGACAATGAGGAGGGCCCTGCCCAGCTCCTCACTCCTGAAATCATGTTTCCTTCTCACCTCAGCTCGCAGTCTCAGTCTCAGATTACCACGAATATATCGCTCCTGCAAGTGAACTATGATTATTAATGCAATGAGAGAAGTCCCAAAATCAACCAGAATGTTCAAGCAAATTATAGAAAAAACCTGATCTAAATCCGTTAAGTAGTTCTCTTGTTTGGTAGATAAGCAGAGGTAAGGAACACCCCGAGTCTGGCGCATGAGTGAGGACAGCCCTGCCCCTCGGCCCGTAGCGTGTTTCTCAGATTCACGCAAATAAATGAATACCGCAAACAAATTATGATACATACGCAATGACAGAAGTCGCAAATTTATCCGGGATATGTTCAAGCAAATTATAGGAAAAACCTGATTTAAATCCATTAAGTAGTTCTCTTGTTCACTCGCTAAGCGGAGGTAAGGTACACACCCCGAGGCTGGAGTGTGAGTGAGGAGGGTCCCGGCCCCCCTCCCTATGACCCACTGCGTGTCTCTCAGATTTGCACAAATAAATTGGCACTGCAAGCGAATTATGATACATAGCGCAATGAGAGAAGTCGCAAAATTAACCGGAATGTTCAAGCAAATTCTAGAAAAAAAACCCGATCTAAATCCATTAAGTAGTTCTGTTGTGAAAAGCGGACAGACAGACAGATAGAAATTGGATTTGATATACTGTACATAGAGATGTGTTGTCAACTCATATGCTTGTATCACCTTCTCATTTCAAGTTCCTACCTTAATGTTCCCCTTAGATTGTTGTATCTTACTGCAAACAATTATGAACTTCTAGTCAAAACTCTTCAAAGTCCGCTCTCCTTTTTCACATTTGGTCATTTCTCTGATACTCTTCTTGTCTTTTTCTGACCTCTTCTAATGTTAAGTTTGCACAAATTGCGTTCTCATGTACTGTGGTGCTCTTTATGGTATTGATTCCATATTCTGGAAGTCTCCTTGATTTCTTCTGACCCTTGTAGAAGCATGTAAGAATTTCACTGTACTCCACATGACAATATGATTTTGGTTGCTATTACTACAAATTCTACCTGGTATGATTCACATCTTCATATAGAATCTCAGTTCCACACCAGAAAATACTCTGCTTGCATTTTAGTATCTTGCCACACACTCTGATGAATTCACCAACACTTTTTAAGCCCCTGTCTTCTTGTTTTCTCGGGTCCCGATGCACACAGTGGTGCTCTTCATCATATCCAATCCATATATATCCATATCCACATATCTGAACAAATCCAAATCGTAATATGTGATTTGATCTACTGCTGAATTCTGCTCCGTACTTGTAATATTTCTATTGCACTATTGTCCTGTCGCGTTCTGTTTGGTGTGTTGTATTATATTTACTCCTTTTTATTGACACCAACTGCACGCCCAACCTACCTGGATGGAGGTCTGTCTTTGAACTGCCTTTCCCAAGGTTTCTTCCATTTTTTCCCTACAAGGATTTTCTTCTTAGAGAGTCAAAGCTGGGGGGCTGTCAAAAAGCAGGGTCTGTTAAAGCCCATTGCGGCACTCGTTGTGTGATTTTGGGCTATATAAAAATAAATTGTATTGTATGTTCTGAAGGGGTGGCACGGTGGCGCAGTGATAGTGCTGCTGCCTCATAGTATGGAGACCCGGATTCGCTTCCCAGGTCCTCCCTGCGTGGAGTTTGCATGTTCTCAATCGTGTCTGCGTGGGTTTCCTCCAGGTGTTCCAGTTTCCTCCCACAGTCCAAAGACATGCAGGTTAGGTGGACTGGCGATTCTAAATTGTCCCTAGTGTGTGCTTGGTGTGTGGGTATGCGTGTGTGTGTCCTGCGGTGGGTTGGCACCCTGCACGGGATTGGTTCATGCCTTGCACCCTGTGTTGGCTGGGATTGGCTCCAGCAGACCCCCGTGACCCTGTAGTTAGGATTCAGCGGGTTGGAAGATGGATGGATGGATGGATGCATAGTCTGATATTTGTCTTGTGTTCTTTCAACCAGCTGCAGACCCACATCTTCTTATGACTGACTAATTTCAAATACATGCCCTGATACTGTTCGTATCTTCTCAAATCTGTAGTCTGGTCCCTTTTTGGGTATCTAGTCAATATTTCCATGTTCTTCTGGTTTTTTTGCACCCTGGTCCAAATCCCCATGCTCTAATTATTGTCTAATTCCAACTCCAAACTCGATATGTTTCTTGGGTTTTCAGGACTCCGGCCGTACCTTGGTGTGCTCTTTTATTTGCAGCCTTCATTCTGTTTGGCCACCTTGAGTTCTCCCTGAGGTAAGTCCTCTTGATGTTCTTCTTCTTTATATAAACACCCTGATACTCTCTGTGAGATTGTTGTATGTCCCACACCCTGATGAGCTTCCTGTCGCACCTTTTTAGGTTCATGTATTGATACAGCATGTTTCTTCATTTGTACGGTCTTCTGTCAACATCATGGCACCCTTTTTTTTATCCTGAGCTCAAATTTTCTTTTCTTCTTTTATAGAAAGATAACTTATAATCCACCTGAAGAGGAATCTTGTCTTTTTTATAGAAGCCCAATTCATAAATATTATTATACTTTGACAAACAAGCCAGTTCTCTGAAATACACACCAGGATGACTACAAGGAAAGACAAGCTGAAAAGAACATATGAAGAACGTCATGACCCACATTAAATGAGCTCAGCCACCTAAGAAATAAGAGTCTGCTCAGCCCTTACTTCTCTACTGTAGTTCCTCTGAATTACAAGACCAGTCCAGTCTGTCATAGCTGTGGACCCCCAAGCACCTCTACATCCACACACTGACTGATGAACAAACACAATGGCTCTTTGAAGTGGTGAAACTAAACAGGCACTTCCTTGATCTTGCTGATGTTGTGTTACAGGCAATTCTCAAACATCTCTATCTGACTTTTCTCCTCTGTCCCACCACCCCACCTTTCATCAATACAACCCATTAGTGGAGAATCATTGGAGCATTTCTGCATGTCACATGAGATGCTGTTATATTTATAGCCTGAGGTGTACAGAATGAACAGAAAGTGAGACAGGACAGTTCTTTGTGGTTCGCCAGTGTTCCTCACGCCCACATCAAAGTCACAGTCTTTGAGCCTCATGGATTGGAGTCTGTCTGACAGATAGTCCATTATCCAAGAAACCATAGGACTCATCCTATAAACCTAACCCTTAACATGGATGGCTGGATGGCACTTAAGGCACTGGAGAAATCAGGAAAAACGTACATCATCCTCAGGGCTTGTGGGAGCAGACAGATAATTGTATCCTCCACTCCACTCTTTGTCCAATCTGAAAACTGAAGTGGGTCCAGGTGGTCTATCACAAGAGGACTCATATAGTCCAAGACCAGTCTCTCAAAGATCACCATGATGTGAGACGTAAGTGGCACTGGTCTGTAGTGATTAGGTGAAGGGGCTCCCATCTTCTTTGGAACAATACAAGATGGTTTCCACCGCAGTGGCACTTTGTGCAGCCTTAGTGGCAATCTAAACAGGTGACAGAGGACACTCAGGTTGGTCCGCACAGGGCCATAAGAACTCGAGTACTGACTCCATCTGGTCTCACAGCTTGTCCTGTGTGTGGCCTCCTCAGTTGACTCCTCATTTGCTCATCAGCAATGAACAGCTAATACTAATGATCTGAGGTGGCCTCATCACTGGCCATACCAGTTGAAGTGGTAGGAGTTGTTGATCTAGTAGGGATGGTGTGGAGGGACTGGTTGTTGGTAGAAGGTGGTGGAGAAAGAAGCTAAACATCTATTAAAAAATTAGTTCAGGGTATTAGCCTTCTTCACATTTCCTTCTAATTCCAGAGCCGCGGGTTGCTTGAGTCCACTAATGACGCCCGGTTCATTCCCAACATCAATTGTGTTATTTTGAGTGAGTTTTGTTTTCTATTTTTCTTCCCTTCACCTCAGCTTTGTCCTTCAGCACTTGATGTATTCCATTTACAACAGTAATTCATAACCTTTTTCAAGTCACAGACCCCTTTAAGAATCTAATGAAAGCTATGGACCTCCTTCCCCAGAAATAATCACATAAGCACAACTTTGCAAGCAATGAATATAATGTACTTTATTTATCGAGATTTGTTGGTCTCATACATATATGACATACACAAAGTATTATTAAACTTTAAAGTAAAAAATCTAAAGAAATACTCCTTTTTTATGCAAAAAGTAATGGTCACTCATTATCTTATATATAAACTTCAGCACGTGGAAGTGTTTGTGTCTGTCTGTCTGGCCCGGAAGTGTGAGGCTACAGCATGAAGCTCAAAGAAAGCAATTCTGCCGCCAAAGTGAAACCGCCGAGAAAAGAGAAACTATTGCTCAGCCACTGATACACAAGCGAGGCGAGCACATCGGCAAAACAAAACCGCCGAGGAGAGAGAAACTCGCTTAGCCGCTAACACACAAGCGAGGTGAGCATGTCGGCAAAACGAAACCTCCGAGGAGAGAGAAACTTGCTTAGCCGCTAACACACAAGCGAGGCGACCACATCGGCAAAACGAAACCTCCGAGGAGAGAGAAACTTGCTTAGCCACTAACACACAAGCGAGGCGACGACTTTGGCAAAATGAAACCTCCGAGGAGAGAGAAACTTGCTTAGCCACTAACACACAAGCGAGGCGAGCATGTCGGCAAAACAAAACCGCCGAGGAGAGAGAAACTTGCTTAGCCACTAACACACAAGCGAGGCGAGCATGTCGGCAAAACAAAACCGCTGAGGAGAGAGAAACTTGCTTAGCCGCTAACACACAAGCAAGGCAACCACATCGGCAAAATGAAACCTCCAAGGAGAGAGAAACTTGCTTAGCCACTAACACACAAGCGAGGCGAGCATGTCGGCAAAACAAAACCGCCGAGGAGAGAGAAACTTGCTTAGCCACTAACACACAAGCGAGGCGAGCATGTCGGCAAAACAAAACCGCTGAGGAGAGAGAAACTTGCTTAGCCGCTAACACACAAGCAAGGCAACCACATCGGCAAAATGAAACCTCCGAGGAGAGAGAAACTTGCTTAGTCGCTAATACACAAGCGAGGCGAGCACGTCGGCAAAACGAAATCTCCGAGGAGAGAGAAACTTGCTTAGCCGCTAACACACAAGCGAGGCGACGACTTTGGCAAAATGAAACCTCCGAGGAGAGAGAAACTTGCTTAGCCGCTAACACACAAGCGAGGCGAGCACGTCGACAAAACAAAACCTCCGAGGAGAGAGAAACTTGCTTAGCCGCTAACACAAAAGCGAGGCGACGACATCGGCAAAATGAAACCTCTGAGGAGAGAGAAACTTGCTTAGCCGCTAACACACAAGCGAGGCGAGCATGTCGTCAAAACAAAACCGCCGAGTAAACAGAACCTCGCTTAGCTGCTAATGCACAACCAATGTGATTGATTGATTGAAATGCCAAAATCCATGGTTTCTTTTTACAATACGGGCTTACACAGCTAGTTATTATGAAATACAATAATCTTGAGCAAATTTAAACAGATCTACTAATACTACATTTTCTACTATCATTACTACTACTACTACTACTACATCTACTCTCTCGTTATCTACTGTATTTCACTGAGAAGATTATTCTTGTTTGCTTCAAATAAGAATATATAAACTGTGGAGTGGACTTTGACAAGGTGACATGCATATAGATAGATAGATAGATAGATAGATAGATAGATAGATAGATAGATAGATAGATAGATAGATAGATAGATAGATAGATAGATAGATAGATAGATAGATAGATAGATAGATAGATAGATAGATAGATAGATAGATAGATAGATAGATAGATAGATAGATAGATACTTTATTAATCCCAAGGGGAAATTCACAAACATATTATCTTTGATATCCAATCTATTTCGACTTTTCATTTTGATAGAAACAAGGGCTGAAAACCCTGATTCACAAAGATATGTAGCAGCTGTATAGCTCTATACCAGGCTGTATAGTTAATATAAATGTTCATTTTTATCTGGCCCCCTAAAACCCATCCATGGATCTCCTAGGGGTCCACAGACCTCAGGTTAAGAACCCCTGTGTTAGACCCTTGTTGGCACCAGACTTCTTTTTTTCTTCTTCTCATTGAGGGGACTTTTTCGGTTCTCTGTAAGTGCAGGCTTGTTGTTTGGAAATCAGTAAACTGTTATTGTGGAAAACATCTTATCATCTCATATCCACACCTTGGTCTTTTGTTCAGGTATCCAGTCCAACTTTCCAGGCTCTTGTTGACTTCTCAGGTCCTGGTCCACATTTTCCTGATCTTGTTGCCTTCTAGTTTCAAGTTCATATTTAGCATGCTAGACGGCGATGACCCAATGGACTTTTGATCATTGTATTGTTTTATTTTAATCAGCTTGCTGTTCTTAGAAGGACTAGGTTTAGGAAGATGAACCGCATGGCTGGGGCATATTCATCTTTTCTGTAGGGTCACCACCCCAGTTGGATGGAAGTGAAGCTCTTCGTTCAAATAACTGAATGCTAGTTTACATTTGCTGACTCAGCGCTGCTTGTTTCCTACCTTCCTCCACTGCTACAAGTCAGCGCTGTTACAAAACGTTTTTTTGAATTCTCAGTCTATGGTGCATACCATGATGCCGGACTGGTGGTCATGGTGGTGTAACAGTGTAGGGGATGCTTTCATGGCACACTTCGGACCTATTGCTTGAAACTTGTTTGACTATTTACATCCCTTCATGGCCACAATGGTGGCTACTTCTAGTGTGACAATGCACCATGTCACAAAGCAGAGGTTCTCACAAACTGATTGCATGAACATGACAATGCTCTTCACTGGTTGGGAAGTGGTAGAACAGGAGATATGAAGCACGGAAGTGCAGCTGACAAAACTGCAGAAATAATGTGGTGCAATCCAATCAACATGTACCAAAACGTCAATGGAACGTTTTAGACATCTTGTGGAATCCGTGCCAGATCTGAGGTAGTTCTGAGGGCAATATGGAGGATCTACCCAGTTTTAGCGAGGTGATCCGAGGAATTTGCTCCCTGAGTGTATACATTGATGTTTTTTCCACTTTAGAAGCCTGATAGGCCACTGAGGGTTATCAGGATGTCCACCCACACCCTACATCTACAATATAAAGTCAGACGTACTTATAACATGGATGTACTGTACTGTTTAGCAAGAGTTTACAACATTCCAACTTAAATGAATTCCACTTGTCCCCATTGAACCTTTTGAGAAGACTCTTCGACTTCTTACAAGTGCTGCCAAAACAGAGAACTATGTAATTACATTTTCTTCGCAGAGAAATGAGAACCCAGCAGACACATGGTGTTACTCAAATTATAAATAAACCTGTCTGAAGCCAGAGACGGGCACAAATTACAGGCGGCAGCTGAACGCCCTCAACTTGACTAATTGCCGCTGCCATTGAATGCATTCTGGTTTAAAAATACAAAAAGTAAATCCTCGGCTCCCTCTCAGCAAGGCTTGATGTCCACGTCGTATTTGACGTCCTCTCTTGATACCTTCGTGACTTTTTGACTTTGCGACAGCTGTATGCTCAAAGGACTTTGGAACAGTGGAGCCTAAAAGGGAGTTAACCATTTCTTGACCTGACCCTACCCCCAAACCTCTCCCCCCCCCCACCCTCCCACCCAGAGCCTTTTATCCAAGCTACACTTAAGATCTTAATGAACGGGTTAGGAGGAAGACAGCTGAGACATAAAAGGGAAGGAAATCAAAGTCCATTTCATTTTATTAGCGTGGAGGACGGTCATGGAGGACAACAACAAAGGTAAACGCAGGGAGGTCAAAAAGCATTGAGGTCACTTCCAAAGGGACCACAACAGTGCATCTATTTCCTGGGACTATAAAAAGCATTCACTCGTTGGACATTTTCCCATTTGTTATAGAATATTGAATCCCACCAGATTGAATTTGGCTTTTTTTGGACAAAACAGACTCTTTAATGAAAAAATTACAACAAGTCTCTGCAAAGTTAAGTCATTTTCTCAGCTTAATCCAGACCAGCATCATGTGGTTAGGGGGGCTGGGGCCCATCCCATCTAGCATAGGGTGCAGGGCGAGAAAAATCCCTGGAGAGGGTGAACACACACACGAAACACCCACTAGGGCCAATTTAGTGTCGCTAATTCACCAAACCTGCACATCTTTGAACAGCTAGAGGAAACCCATGAAGCCACAGGGAGAACATTTGAACTCCCTGGACCCTGGACATGAACCTTGTTCTCCTTACTGTGAAGCAGCAGTGCTACCACTGCACCACCATCACTGCCAAGTGGTCTAAATTAATGACAAATACAAAATACAAAATAGTTAATCACACAAGTATCCATCCCCTTTCAAGTCAGCATTTAGTAAATGGCAGCCATGATAGTCAGATAAACAGCCCTTGTCAAGTCCGTCCACAAATTCTCAGGTGGATTGAGCTCAGTGCCCGTATTTATCAAGCATCTCATCTCATTACTCCTACAGATTGCACTAAAAGTCTGACCAGGATAAGAACTTGTCCTACCTAAGTGTAGGCCATGAGAAACAATCATGAAGCATCCTACACCAACTCCCAGTTGGGAATGAATGACGTCATGGCTTTATGGGCATGCATGGCTGCAAATTAACGCTCATGATAACATTTTGTAGATTTCTGATACTAATGTTGAGGCTTCACTACAAAGATTTATAATAATAATAATAATAATAGAAGAAGAAGAAGGAAAACATAAGGTACGATATTGGGCTAAGGTGAACATAATTGTTTGAAACATCATGAATCATTTTGTAACAAACCCTGAGGTGGATGGACTGACACACACACACCAAAAGATAATAAAGTCGTAAAACGGACACGTTTATTTAACAACGAATGATCCCCAACCAGAGCATAATTCCAAAAGAATCACAGTTATGGCACATGAGAAACACCTCAAAAAATTACAGTTACACTAAAACTAGCCACCACAACTTCCGCACCATTAATGAAGTTCTGTTCATCTTCCAGAGTCCCACTACTAGGTTTTCACTTATAAACAGTGTTTTTAAGGGAAAACAATTTCCGTCCACGCTAGTGTTTTAGCATTATTTGCAAAAGTAACTCTGCCCACACTGCAATGACAGGAAACATATGGGGAGAACATTTAAACTTCACACATCAAGGACCCTGGATGTGAACCTCGGTCTCCTTACTGTGAAGCAGCAGCACTACCACTGCACCACCATGCCGCCCATCACCACCAAGTGGTCTAAATTAATGACAAATGCAAAATACAAAATAGTTGATCACACAAGGATCCATCCCCTTTCAAGTCAGCATTTAGTACATGGCAGCCATGATAGTCAGATAAACAGCCCTTGTCAAGTCCATCCACAAATTCTAAGGTGGATTGAGGTCAGTGCCCGTATTTATCAACCATCTTGTCTCATTACTCCTACGGATTGCACTAAAAGTCTGACCAGGATAAGAACTTGTCCTACCTAAGTGTAGGCCATGAGAAGTAATCATGAAGCGTCCTACACCGACTCCTGGTATGCAGTAAGAGTCCACAGTTGACAATGAATGACGTCATGGCTTTATGGGCACCCCATGCTGCAAATTAACGCTCATGATAACATTTTGTTTTTCTGATACTAATGCTGAGGCTTCCCTACAAAGATAATAATAATATTAGTAGACTTAGAAGAAGATGAAGACGAAGAAGACAAAGAAAAAGAAGGAGGAAAACATAAGGTAGGATATTGGTCTAAGGTGAGCATAATTGTTTGAAACATCATGAATCATTTTGTAACAAACCCTGAGATGGATGGACTGACAAACACACACACACACACACCAAAAGATAATAAAGCCTGAAAATGGACGTGTTTATTTAACAACGAATGATCGCCAACCAGAGCGTGCTGCCAGAAGAATCACAGTTATGGCACATGAGAAACACCTCATAAAATGACAGTTACACTGAAGCTAACCACAGCGACTCCCGCACCGTTAATGAAGTTGCGTTCATCCTCCAGTGTTCCCGATCATCTTTTAGAGTCCCAGGACTAGGTTTTCACTTATAAACAGTGTTTCTAAAGGAAAACGATCTCCGTCCACACTAGTGTTTTCTCATTGTTTACCAAAGTAACTCTTCCCATGCTACAGTGACAGAAAGCGTGTATGACGGAGTCGTTCGCATACACTGGGCAAGAACGTATCAGTGGAAAAACCTTGGAAGGGGCAGTAACACCACCGGATATATCATTTATTACAAAACTGTAGCAACCGGTAAATTATTTGCCTTTTCCAAATAAGGGGAAAATAAATAAGGAGAAATCGGAAATCTTAGTGATTGGCAAAAATGGATAGAATGAGGGTATTAGAAATAAACGTGATCCATTAGGCTTGAAAGTTAAGACAGAGGTAAAGAATTTAGGGTAACTAGTTGACTCTGACCTAAATTTTAACTCACATATTAATCAGATTATTAGGACACCATTTTTTCACTTAAGAAATATAGCAAAAGTTAGACGTCTTATAACTTTGCAAGATGCTGAAAAATGAGTTCACGCTTTTGTTTTTAGTCGACTAGATGACTGTAACGCACTCCACTCAGGACCACCCAAAAAAGACATCAATTGATTTCAACGAGTGCAGAATGAAGCTGACAGAATCTTAACTAGGAAAAGAAAATCCGAGCACATCACCCCAGTTCTGATGTCACTACACTGGTTACCTGTGCCATTTAGAATTGACTTTAAAATACTGTTAATGGTTTACTAAGCCTTCAATAATCTGCTCCATCTTACACTTTACACTCCATATCGTAACCTTAGATCTTCAAATGAGGGTGTGCTTAAAATCCCAAGAGCTCAACTTAAAAGATGGGGTGAGGCGGGCGGCCTTCTGCTGTTAGGCACCTAAAATCTGGAATAGTTTACTGATAGAAATTCACCAGGAAAATACGGTGGAGCACTTTAAAAAAACTGCTGGATACCCATTATTTGAACATGGCGTTCTCATAGCGACATTTTAGTGTAACACTGATATTCTGTATATACATTTAATTATCGTTTTTTTCATGGCTCTACAATCCGTATTAACCCCTACTTTCTCTGCTGTTCTTTTTCTGTTTTTTTCTGAGGTGCTGATCTGTGCCACCACCACCTGATCAGAGCACCGTGATGTCCCTCCGTTAATGGATGGAAGGCCAGAGGTCCACATGACCAGCATTGTCTATGGCAGCGTTTCTCTACCTTTAAGTATTTGCGATCCAAGTTTTCATAACAGTTTTAATCGCGCCCCCCTAACTTTTTTTGAAAGGAGCCCAGTAATACCAATTTGTTCTTTTTTTATTAGTGATATATCATAGATGCATATTTTATTATACCTACTTAACTTTTATCTACATTTATCTAACTCTATATTTATTTTTCTAGTAGTAGAATGAAACAGCCCTGAGCAAATGAGTGGTGAGCACACCGATGCAAGAATGGCTTCCTCCGCATCATCCAGGCTGTCACAGCCTTTGCTCAATACTTTGTCAATGCACCTTTGGCAGCAATTAGAACCTCAAGTCTTTTTGAATATGATGCCAGAAGCTTGGCACGCCTGTCCTTGGCCAGTTTCACCCATTCCTCTTTGCAGAACCTCTCAAGCTCCATCAGGTTGGATGGGAAGCGTCGGTGCACAGCCATTTTAAGATCTCTCCAGAGATGTTCAATCGGATTCAAGTCTGGGCTCTGGCTGGGCCACTCAAGGACATTCACAGAGTTGTCCTGAAGCCACTCCTTTGATATCTTGGCTGTGTGCTTAGGGTCGTTGTCCTGCTGAAAGATGAACCGTCGCCCCAGTCTGAGGTCAAGAGCGCTCTGGAGCAGGTTTTCATCCAGAATGTGTCTGTACATTGCTGCAGTCATCTTTCTCTTTATCCTGACTAGTCTCCCAGTTCCCCACAGCATGGTGCTGCCACCACCATACTTCACTGTAGAGATGGTATTGGCCTGGTGATGAGCGGTGCCTGGTTTCCTCCAAACGTGACACCTGGCATTCACACCAAAGAGTTCAATCTTTGTCTCATCAGACCAGAGAATTTTCTTTCTCATGGTCTGAGAGTCCTTCAGGTGCCTTTTGGCAAACTCCAGGCGGGCTGCCATGTGCCTTTTACTAAGGAGTGGCTTCCGTCTAGCCACTCTACCATACAGGCCTGATTGGGCTGATCAAGTAAACTTTTTTCACGTTGTCATTATGGGGTGTTGTGTGTAGAATTCTGAAAAATTAATGAATGTAATCCATTTTGGAATAAGGCTGTAACATAAGAAAATGTGGAAAAAGTGATGCGCTGTGAATACTTTCCGGATGCACTGTAAATATAATTAATTCATCTAATTAATTTTTGTCATCAGCAGAAGGTAGGGTTGGAATGGCAACTGGAGTAGCAGCAACATCCATGGTGTCTCTGCTGAGCTTCTAGTTGCTCACAGCAGATCAAATACGTGCTGCCCCCTGGCGTTTGAGGGTTTTCTTGGTTTACTCGCGTACTGCTCTCCAGTTTGTCCTCCACACCGTGTAATCGATTAAATGCAGTTCCTGAACATGTGGTACTCTGAAAATGTACATTTTTATGCATGGTTTAGCGAGTCCATAAAGTGCTCAGATGTCTCTAATGCGCTCTGTCTTCTGCTGGCTCTGTTTAGTCTACGGTGTGTTTTCCCAACTTGGTGAGCATCGCACTGCTGACGGTGTAACTTTGCCTTTCAGTTTGTCTCTCTCGAGCACTTCCTGTGTAATACACACTTCTGAGAAGGGCGTTCCTCTTAAATGAAGGCTTAGCCCAGGTCTGTTGAAGTAAACCTCGCTGTTTGGCTGACAGGACGACAGGATTTCTACAGAAAGCGAAACATTTCGGAATGCGTCGTCTCAGCCTGGGGATTTCCACGGGGCTGCCTTACTGTTAACATGAAAGACAGGTCGGCCCTCCTGGGGTTCACCTCTGCCCTGCTTGGCGGACCCCTGCTGGCAATACAAAACTGATCATGACTAATGAGGCTTAACTGAATCTGAATGGTCAAGCGAGAATGTTTAGAATTAATTTTCTAAAATAAATGAATAAATAATGGTAAATTAACTACATGCACTCATTTGTTAAAAAAATAAAAAGCTGAGCGAAATGAATTAAATTGCCTTCCAATAATAGACTGCCAATGTGCAGACGTGGAATTTGCATTGCATTTGATGGTTTTATATTGAGAAAGGCAAGAACAAATAATGGGAGTGTGAGCTGAAATTCATTTAACTGGTCATGGCCAATAGTTTTGAGAATGACTCAAGTGTTGGTTTTCACAAAGTTTTTAGATCTTTTTGTCAGTTGTTTCTAAGGCAGCGTTTCTCAACCTTTAAGTATTTGCAACCCAAGTTTTCATAACAGTTTTTAACGTTTTTTTGAAACCATACTAAAATTTATTCCTGTATTTTTTGCTGCCGATACACCGCTACAAGTTGCACCCAAAGAATAGCAGAATTACGCCACATATGGCAACATTTGCGCCCCACAGGTTGACAACTGCTGTTCTATGTCATACTGAAGTAGAATTACAAGCAGTTCACAAGTTTCAAAGGCTTTTATTGACAATTCCAGGAAGTTTATGCAAAAAGTCCATATTTGCAGTGTAGGCCCTTCCGTCTTTTTGAAGACCTCTGCAATTCACCCTGCAAGGCTGGCAATCAACTTCTGGGCCCAATCCCTGACTGATGGCAGCCCATTCCTACATAATCAGAATTGGTGGGTTTTTGGTGGTTGTCCACCCGCGCCTCTTGAGGATTGACCAATGCGAATAAAGGTCTGGGGTGTTTCATAGCCATGGACCCCAAATTGTGATATTTTGCTCCCTGAGCCATTTAATTCTCACATTTGCCTTTTTGCCCGGTGCTCCATCATGTTGGTCACCAAGCTGTTCTTGGATGGTTAGGAGACATTGCTCTCAGAGGATGTTTTGGTCCCATTCTTTATTCATGGCTGTGTTCTTAGGCCAACTTATGAGTGAGCCCACTGCCTTGGCTGACATAAATGGCCTGACACTGGACTGGTGGTAGCGCTCACTTTTTCTCCTCTGGACAATCGGAAAGGGGATTCATCAGAGAAGATGACTTGATCACCCCAGCAGTCCAATCCCTGTACCTTTTGCACAATATCAGTCTGTCCCTGATGTTTTTCTTGGATTCTTTGATGCTCTTCTTGCCACCCACTAGGCCATCCTCCAAAAGTCTTCGCCTCACTCACACCTACTATTATACTGTATTGAGGATTACTTGTGTTCTGTTCTATGTATTGTTTTGTATTGACTTCCTTCTTTTTGACACCCACTGCATGCCCAACTTACCTGGAAAGGGTTCTCTCTTTGAATTTATTTTACCTACAAGGGTTTTCTGTTCTTCTTAGAGAGTCAAGGCTAGAGACCTGTCAAGAGGCAGGGCCTGTTAAAGCCAATTGTGGTACTTGTGTGATTTTGGGATGTACAAAAAGAAATTATATTGTATTGCTGCCATTCCTGAGCAAGCGCTGCACTGGTGGTGCCCCGATCCCACAGCAGAATCAACTTCAGGAGACAGCCCTGGCGCTTGCTGGATTTTCTTGGGCGCCTTGAGGCCTTCTTCACAACAATTGAACCTATCTCCTTGAAGTTCTTGATGATCCAATAAATGGTTGATTTAGGTACAATCTTACTAGCAGCACTATCCTTGCCTGTGAAGCCCTTTTTGCTCAAAGCAATGATGACCGCACGTGTTTCCATACAGGTAACCATATGGTCAACAGAGGAAGAACAATGACTTCAAGCACCACCTTCCTTTGAAAGCACCCAGTTTGCTATTCTAACTCAATCAGCATGACAAAGGGATCTCCAGCCTTGTCCTCGTCGACACTCTCAACAGCACTCATCAGCAGGTCCTTTTGTAGCAGGGTTGACATGCGGTGGTTTATTTTCATGGCAAAGAGGGAATTTGCAATTAAACTCTTTGAGGGCTGAATATTTTTTCCAAAAAAGGAAGGTTTCACACAGAAACCAGCGTAAAATGTCTGTTGCTGCATGCTGTGGCTGGCAGTTTTCCAAGAATGAGTGGCAGGCTTGCTGCCAGGCTGTCTTCACATGGCAGCAGCGGCGGTCACGGTCACAGTGCATTACAATCTGGTTTCTACCTCTTATCATTGTTAAGTGGCAGTTCACCCTGGCGAACATTGTCAATACCACGGCTAGCTGGGGACCGATCAGCTGAAGCTGAAACCTCACATTCGTTTTCGATCACTTGTATCAAAATCGGAGTCCGACAAGTCATAGTCCAGTTCAGAGATCATAGACAAGACGTTGTCCACGGAGTATTTTTTCACATTCGCTTTGATTTCTCACCAGATGACAGTGCCATTTTTGCCATTGTGTGCGCCTTGCTACTCACGTGAGCGCAGGGAATCTCGGTCTAATCTAATTTTCCTTCTAGCAACAAGAGTCTAATGTAAAGGTTGGTTTCGTCACAGTTTACAGTTGATTACCATTGTCAACTCCTCTTTTTGACAAAAGTCAACATCAGCCTTATAAGAGTTAATTGCAATTCATCTGCTCACTATTCAGAACATTCTGGAGTTGATGCAAATTGCCATCGTAAAAACCGAGGCAGCAAACTTTGTGAAAATGAATATTTGTGCCATTCTCAAACGTTTTGGCCACAACTGTACTCCTTTTCCTTAGAAGAATTTTTTTTTATTGATAAGGCGAAATGGAAGGGCTCTAAGACACCAACCACAGAGCACCGCAGACGATAGCATCTTGAACTTCTACACTTCTTCTTCCCACTCAGATTCTGTACTCCAAGCCACCATGGACACTCACAGATTAGCAATTTGAGAATTATCCAGTAAGAAACGGAGGAGCGGTATGAGTTTGACAGAGCTCTGTTAGGGTGGGCTTTGTGTTGTCTTTCACTGGCCACCTTCTAAAGGGATAACGGTGGGAGAAGTGCAGGAACTTGATTTGAGAAGGTTCTTTTCGATAAATTGTTCACTATGTCAGCATTAAAAGTTTTATTCTTTGCACCTCAGGTTCTTACAATATTTTGCTCTGCACCCTATCTTCTATGAGGGAGAAGCGAAAGCTTTAGATTCGTTAGAAATTTCGATTTCCGGTTTTCGATGGATCTCCTGATAGCAAAAACATTGATATCTCGACGATGGGTCTGTGTGTGTCACAGTTTCTCGAGGACGGTCTGGAGCTAAAACAGCTGGAAATGTAAGCCTGTTATGAGATGACGATGTGCTGATTGGTTTTTGAGCCAAATTGTGCAAGAGAGAAGGGTGGGCAAAGTCAGTCCTGGAGGGCCACAGAGGCTGCAGGTTTTTGTTCCAACTCAGTTGCTTAATTAGAAAGCAACTCTTGCCAATAATTTAATTTCATGGCTTGTCACTGCTTTAACTCTGCCGTGTCAGCTCATTCTCATATCCTCGATTTTCTTCCCCTTTCTAAGGATATCATCCAAATGATTTGAAGGCCAAAATGGAGGAGGAATTCTCAGTCCTTCACTTTTTCTCTTCACTTTCCTTCCAAGTATTTAATTAAACCCAATAGTTCTTGATAAATACACATGGGTGTAAATGGTAACAAGCGAAATGAAGAATTGCTGGTCTCTATTGTATCTTATTGCTAATAAGGAGCAATTAAAAACCAAGAGTACAGCTGTTTAAGACTAAATTAAGGAATAAAGGTTCAAAATCTTAATGAGCGACTGTGACAATGCAAGTCTTGCTCCATGTTCACATCACATCACATCACTCTTTCAGGGTAGCCTCTTGAACCCGACACCGTCAGCAATGTAACCAGATGAGCTGGACAATGCGGACACCAATGAAACAAGGGGAAAGGTACAAAGTGCAGAAGTGCTTGTATTTTAAAACAGTCAAAAGCAAAAAGTGTTCAAAACAAGTGCAGTGCTTCTAAAAGTCAATACATAAATAATCCATTAAAAACAGTGAAAATGTGGAGGTTAAAATCCAATAAATAAATCCATTAAAATGAGGTGAAAACAATGGCTGGAAACAGTCCTTTAAAAACAAAACCCGGTGCCTTCTTCAACTGGCAGCTCCCCTGCTTCTCCCGTCCAGGCCCTACACCAAGGGAGTCGCTCTATCTGCAGCTGACTTCTCCTACTGGTCTGTAGCCTTTTGGACTCTGGCTCCATAAGACTCCACCAGACCGAGGCTGGGGTTCCTCAGCGACCAGGGTGCTCACACTGGGGCTTCCACCTCCCAAGCCTCCTACTCCTGCTGCCTTCCGCGACGAGCCAACCACCTTCTGATCACTCCTGCTCCTCTAAAGCACTCAGCAGGAGCAACCACTTCCTGCTGCCCCCGAGTGTCGGCCTAACACTCCTGAGGGGCTCTCCTCACAGCTGCCTGCTCTTTCTTATCAGCGAGCCCACCCTCACTTACTTACTCGCTGGCCTCCAACTCCAATTCCAATTCCAATTCCAATTCCAACTTCAACTTCAATTTCAACTCCAACTCTCTTTCTTCTCCAACTCCACACTCGCGCTTCTCCTTTTTATAATGGGGATGTGGCACAGGAACGGTGATTAGCAGCTCCCAGCATCAATTATGGATACGGTCGATTCCTCACCTGTGCAGTTAAGCGAGGAAACGCCTGCACCATGTCACGCCTGAGAACCGATCCAGCCACACTACCATGCCCCCTCTATAAGCCATGAGTGCGGTGATTATTTATTTAAAAACTGGCCTTCTCTTCTAAGCCGCGGACCCGCTATACCACAGCAAGACAACTAAGGTGAAGCAGAAGTGCTTCTTGTTAAACAGTTGGGTTGGAGCAAAAACCTGCAGCCACTGCGGCCCTCCAGGACCGACTTTGCCCACCCCTGTTCTAGAGCAGTGGTTCCCATACTTGGTCCTGGGGACTCCCTGTGTCTGCAGGTTTGTGTTCCAAGGTTTTTTCCAGTTTTTCATTGGACTCTTAGCCTAATTCAGTGAGTTGTTGTTATTTCCCACTTTTTGTGTTTTGGACTCAATGTAGAAGTGACAAGCGAAGTTTTGTAGATTTTTATTCAAATGTAATAAGCAGTTATATGGGGAAAATGTAGGGTTTTTTTAAGTCGTTAACAGTATTTCCAACCTAATTTTCATTCTGTTTTTCCGGGTGTTCTGGTTATTTAATTGATTATTTACTAACTAGACATTAAGCCCGTTACAATAACAGGCGCTAAAACAGTAGTCCATAAACATTAGTAGGAACAGTCTATATTAAATGGCAAGGGACCTTTTACCTCATTAAATTTTTTCCGTAAAATGCCTGTAATTTTCTCTGACAGTAATACTGGCTTTGCTGTCCGTAACATGCATTTAATTTTCTGTCACAACGGTGGGCAATCAGCAGATTCTCCCCAGCAACTGATGTAATGTACGCGAAAATAAATCTACTTTTAAAAGTCATCGTATTGTAATATCATGAAAATTCGTATATTTAGGAAAACCCCTTCAACAACTGACACTTTACACTTTACCAGGCCAAGCTTCTTAATTGCAAATCTGACATCCTCAGAGTGAACACTTGCACAACAACAGACAGTAATCCCACCTCTTTGGGGAAGTTGGTCTCCGCGTCTCAGTACCCGATTGGATTTTTCGTGTTTTATGTTTTAGGTCGTACCTCATTTACCAAAATCTGATTGGATCGGCCTCGTGATATTTTATAGGTCCCGCCCTCTCTGTCTTGTGTGACGCGTCAGGCGGCCTTTGAAGCATCGCACTTCACCAGAAGACCCACACACACAGACACATGGACACATGGACACACACAGGGGTTTTATTAAAGAGGATTAGTGAATCACACGCTGAAGACGTTGCTGCTTTCATCATCCTGGGGGTCTGCTGTGCTTGTTTGTCACTATTAGGGTTAAATGAAGGGAGCAAACTACACAGGACAAGAGGGAAAATAACAGGAAAGCAAGAAAAGAAAGTTCAGCATTTATAGCTTTAGAAAAGAAAAATAGAAATATTTCTAAATGTCTTATAAATGTAAAAAAAACATACTGTTGTGTTTTTCTGAATGCAGAATGAGAGAAGAGTTAAACTGACCAGCTAATTAAATGAGATCAGATGTTATCGATTATCATCACCGATTGTGCCTCTGGTTGGAACAAAAACCTGCAGCCACAGGGGCTCCCCAGGAACAAGTTTGGGTACCGCTGACCTAGAGCAGGGGTGGGCAATGCCAGTCCTGGAGGGCCGCAGTGGGTGCAGGTTTTCATTCTAACCCCTTTTTTAATGAGCGCACTGTTTGTGCTACTAATGAATCTTGTGAATTCGTTTTGATTGAATTGCTTTTTTTAAAATTTGCTCCCCTGAATTTCTTCACCGTTCCTCTGAATTGCTTCATGCATTTCCTTAAATGGCACCCAAACAGAAATGAAATGTGAAGTGTGGGAGCCAAGGGAAGACCAACGAAGTCAGGGCCTCAAACTCCAACCAATTTCACTCCAACCAGCTGCTTAATGAGGTGTCGACTCTTGTCGTTAATTAAACCCGTTCATTAATTTCGTGGCTTGTTGCCGCTCTCGTGGTGCATTAGCAGACATTTCCGAAATTGTTGATTTTCTCTTTCTAAGAGCAACACTGGTCAAATGTTTTGGGGACCTGAGCATATCTACATTCCTTGAGACCTTCATCGCTCTTTATTTTCAGATATTGTATGATGGTCACCAGTTGTTTTGGCTCATTTTATATCTCGTTATTGTTTGGCTGCTAATTAAGGAAAAACGAAACAATTAAGGGGTCTGAGTCTTCAAGAGAAGTCAATTAAAATTAGTTCAAAAGAAGTTAATTAGCAGCAAAAATGGGTCACTTATTAAGAAAAGGGTTAGAATGATAGGCTGCAGTCGCGGTGGTCCTCCAGGACCGGAGTTGGCGACTCCTGATCTAGAGCAGGGGTGTCGAACTCCAGGCCTGGTGGGCCGCAGTGGCTGCAGGTTTTCATTCTCACCCTTTTCCTAATCAGTTTTCACTGCTAATGAACTCCTTTTCCCTTCATTTTAATAGCCCTGTTTTTAAGGATTCAGCCCTCTTAATTGATTCCTTTCTTCATTAAATGACAGCCAAACAGAAATGAGACGTGAAACGAGCCGACAGATGACCAGCTAAGCTGGGATTTCAAACTCCAACCAATCTCTTCATGAAAAGCCGATTCTTGCTGTTAATTAAAGCCGTTATTTAATTCCATGGCTTGTTGCCGCTCTCATTCTGCCACAGCAGACATTTCCAAAACTGTTGATTTTTCGTTTTTTTCTAAGAATTCCATCACAATGTTTTGGTGACCTGAGAGATCAACCTTACTGAGACCCTCACCTTCAGGTGAGCTGGTCATGTGGCGGCTCGTTTTGTGTCTCATTATTGTTTGGCTGCTCATTAAGGAAAAAGAGACAACTAAGGGGCCTGAGTCACGTTAATTAAAACTAAGGCAAAAGGAGTTAATTAGCAGAAGAAACAGGTCACCAATGAAGAAGAAGGTTAGAATGAAAACCTGCAGCCACTGCGGCCCTCCAGGACTGGAGTTCGACACCCGTGATATCTAGAGGAACCCTCAAATACTGAAATTCTGCAATAAATTATGAATCCTTCTTGTCAATTGCTAGCATAATGAGCTATTTTATGATCAAAAAGATCAACTTCAGAGCAGTAAATAATTACTGAAATGTTAGAGAAGAGTTTGGGTAACTTGGTTCCCGGGGCACAAAACCCACTGACGCTCACGTCCAAATTATTGTTACGTACAGAGTTGATGGTAATGAGAGGCTGTTAGCTGAGGTGGACATCCACATCTATGAGTGGGAGGCCTTCAGTCCAAAACACTTTGAGAACCACAGCTGTACACTGCATGTAGACTTTATTGAGAGTGTTATGAAGTAAGATTATGAAATAACTACAGATGGATGGAATTTCCAAGAGATCAGGAAAGGCTTCCAAACGTTGTCAACAATGAAATTAGAAACCACATGAAGGAATTTCAAATCCGACGTGACGAGATGACTTCTTCTACCTGCCTGGGCTCATTTAAGAGAATTTCGGTGAAGCACACATCTTTCAGTGTCATCGCTCTGACTAAACAATTCTTGGAACTCGTCACAAACGGTATTTGTGGCTTTTTATGTCAATTTTGAAAGCCGTGAGTGACAGTCTTGTGGTTAACTTCTGTGCGGCCACCGTTGTTGTTTTTGATTTTTTTTTTATTCTTTTCCTGTCACCTGCTGTAAAAGTCAGGGGGCCGAGTGACGCGGGGCGCCGACGTCAAGGTCATCATAGACACACAGGTGTCGGCTTTTGCGTCACGTTCAGATTTTTTTTTTTTTACTCAACGGCAAAAGTGAGCTGCCAATTTTAGAAACGAAAGTCAGACGGACGAAGTTGAAACTGATATATCTGCCTTTACGTGAGGCTACCTGACTGAAAGGTGTGAGGAGCCCAAAATCCCTGAATGAAGGAGCTTTGTATCCAGGCAACCGTCAAAGCAAGCACCCAACTGGGCTCCTGCCGGTCGAGCCTCTTCCCATTGAGCCAGTTACTACATAAACCAAGAACCCTGACACCATAGGTGGGGTCCGACATGAGCCCACTACCGGCGCTCAAGGTTGCAATAAAGGTGGAGGACAGGATGAGCCTAAAACTCCCTCGAAAAGGCCATTGTGAACGTCTGGGGGTCAAGATTATTTTTATTTTAAGTTAAATGGACAAAAGATATTTTTTCATAAAGTTAAATGTCATTTCAAAACTCATATACCGATTTACATTTTATTTAGTTGGTGAATGCATTGGCTACCCAGCCAAAGCACGCAGACTACACGCCTGGTTTAATCAAATGCTTTCTGTCTTCGGAAAGATCGCAAACTGACTCTCCTATCTCAAAAACGTTCAAATAAAGGGTTAGGGTTGATCAATAAAGTATCTATCTATCTATCTATCTATCTATCTATCTATCTATCTATCTATCTATCTATCTATCTATCTATCTATCTAATCCTGCCTACTATACCAAATGCTATCTATCTATCTATCTATCTATCTATCTATCTATCTATCTATCTATCTATCTATCTATCTATCTATCTATCTATCTATCTGTCAATGTTATCCTGCCTACTATACTAAAATACAGCATCTATCTATCTATCTATCTATCTATCTATCTATCTATCTATCTATCTATCTATCTATCTATCTATCTATCTATCTAAAGAGGATGACAGATGATGCGCTCACGTCAACTCATTTGCCAACTCACTTAGTGCTAATTCAGGGTCATAGGGGGCCGGGTGAAGGCAAGAAATAGCCCATTTGCACACACCTATACTGGGACAATTTAGAATCTGCCATTAACTGAACGCATACTCCTTAATGGCAAATGGGCGGAAAAGGGAGAACGTGCCGACTCATCGTGCAGAGAGGATGTCTAAGTGCACGATTCGAGGACTTGATCTGTGAAGTGGCACGGCCACCCGCTGCTTGACCCCTTTCCATGAGTCGTGTTTAAAAATATTCTTTCTTAAGCTGGAAATGCTGGGCTGGTCATTCTGTCCAGGTGTTCTGGTTTAGTTAGGCTAAGGGGGGGTGGGCGCCTGTGAGAGTGGGCCCTGCAGCCTTGAATTGGGTAAAGAAGGTACAAGAAACAGAGAAGGTTATGTTGTGCATGCCATGTCTACGTTACATTTGGTGCTCATTGGCATATTTATGGTACCCTTTGATCTTTAAGGAATTTGCTGTTACTGTTTCCGTAACATAATTGTTTTTTTACAAGTCTGGCTTGTTGGCCCTAAGCTTAACCCCCTATAACCTGGAGGATCAGCGAATCGCACTTTGTCAGGCCTCTACCCTTAGACCTGTTTGGCTTGGGTGGGCCTTCCAGCAGCGCTAAACTCCCACCAGCGGTCACCATGGCATTCAAGCTCCCCAACCACGGCAAGGTGGTGATCCAGCCGGGAAGGCAAGAAACGCCCTCTGATCAATGCAGAATTCACACCAAACTGTGCTAAACTCCACCAGAGCTGTGACTGGTCCGTAGTACTGTATGGAGCCAAGTGCTGGAGAATAGTGAGAAGTGACATTGCCAACCTGTCAACCTTTCAAACAACATGCCTCGGAAGGATATGCCACATCTTTTGGCCACAGAAAAACGACCTCTTTGCCCGGTGGCACCAAGATGACATGAATACCATTGTAATGACAAGACAATGGAAGGGGATAGGCCACGTGTTGAGGCGGGACACAGATTCCATCTACAAAACTGCTCTACACTGGACTCCAGAAGGAAGAAGATGTAGAGGGTGCCCCAAAACAACATGGAGGCGTACAGTCAAAAAAGAGCTTCAGAGCATGAGCAAGACCTGGGCAACCGTGGAGAACTTGGCCACGGACAGACATGGGAGGAGGAGCTTTACAAGTGGGCACAATGGGCACACCTGACCTTGGTCTTTAAGGCATCTTTAACTGCTGATGGTACCATCTCCATATTATTAGTAGTATTAGTGTGTGAATGAGATGGAGGTCAGAGGAATGGTGAGGATGCAGGGAGTAGAGTTGGTGAAGGTGGAGGAGTTTAAATACTTGGGATCAACAGTACAGAGTAACGGGGATTGTGGAAGAGAAGTGAAGAAGAGAGTACAGGCAGGGTGGAATGGGTGGAGAAGAGTGTCAGGAGTGATTTGAGACAGACGGGTATCAGCGAGAGTGAAAGGGAAGGTCTACAGGACGCTAGTGAGACCAGCTATGTTATATGGGTCGGAGATGGTGGCACAGGAGACAGAGCTGGAGGTGGCAGAGTTAAAGATGTTAAGATTTGCATTGGGTGTGATGAGGATGGACAGGATTAGAAATGAGGACATTAGAGGGTCAGCTCAGGTTGGACAGGTTGGTGACAAAGTCAGAGAGGTGAGATTGAGTTGGTTTGGACATGTGCAGAGGAGAGATGCTGGGTATATTGGGAGAAGGGTACTAAGGATAGAGCTGACAGGGAAGAGGAGAAGAGGAAGGCATAAGAGAAGGTTTATGGATGTGGTGAGAGAGGACATGCAGGTGATGGGTGTGACAGAGCAAGATGAGGAGGACAGAAAGATATGGAAGAAGATGATCTGCTGTGGCAACCCCTAATCTTCAGCATGCCAAGCATTTTGGAGACAGAGTCTAACTGCACCAGGAGTCACAATTATTATTATTATTATTGTTGTTGTTGTTGTTGTTATTATTGTTATTATTATTGATATTATGTGAGAAGAAGCAAAAATGTAGTAATTTTTAAATATCTTGAATCACTAGATCCAAAGCGAACATCAAATGAGCAGCCATTGAATAGCCGACGTCCTTCCTGCGTCTGACCCTGACACTGATAACGAAGTCCGCTCTTTTCCTGTGCATTGTTCCTTGTCATCATGGGGGATTGTAACTTCAGCATTTATATTCCTTCATCTAAGTGAACACAAGTTGTGATATTCATTCATTATTGATGGTTTTCTTCTTTTCTCCTCTCTTTTCCTGTTTATTGTTTCCTGTTCTAATTCAGAATTTTTGCACTTCCATGTATTTATCTATGAAGGTTTGATATTACCTGGTATCTTGTGTTATTCATTTCTTCCTATTTTATTTCTTTGAATATTTATTAAAGGAATTGAGCATTGGAAAGTCGCTATATAAATAAAACATATTTCAAGTCAAGTCAATTCAAGTGGCTTTATTGTTAAACTTTCATTACAGCGTACTGCAGCATACAGTGCTGTCATCGGATGTTCCCCAGGACTGCAGTGCAACGTACACATAAACACAAGCCAAGTGAAGAACTATACGGTAAATAAATAAACAATAGGTGAGAGAATAGATAGTGATAATTTGATCTAGTAATAAATAAATGAACAATATCAACTAATAATAAGAAAACAACAAGAGTAAGAAATGTCCTGCATATAAATTAACTACCAGGCGCTGATCAGGGCGGTGTCGGCAGCACAGACGCCAAGAGGAGAAACTGCTGCAGAACCTTTCTACTGAAAGATGGAAGTGTGACAAAGAGACCATGACATTTGTGGGAGCAGCGGCCCTTCACAATGCTGTAGGGTCTGCGGACACAATGCTTTATAAAGACGTCTATAATGGAGGACAGAGGGGTCCCAGTGATCTTGTATGCTGTGTGCATTAGATAGATAGATAGACAGATAGATAGATAGATAGATAGATAGATAGATAGATAGATAGATAGATAGATAGATAGATAGATAGATAGATAGATAGATAGATAGATAGATAGATAGATAGATAGATAGATAGATAGATAGATAGATCCTTTATTAATCCCAAGGAGAAATTCACATTATATCCAGACATTACAGTTCCCAAACCAGACAGTGATGCAGCTTGGCAGAATACTCTCAATGATTATTATTATTATTATTATTATTATTATTATTATTACAGTGGAAGATTTCCATCTCAATCTACTTGGTCACTCACTCATTGCTGTTGCTCCATGAGCTACACGCCTAATTTGATTGTAGGACGATCGGCGCCATCTGCTGGATTGTAGTTGTCATAGCCATTTGAGTGTGCGGAGATTAGAGTTGCCTTACACAAGGAAAACCCAATTAAATTTAATTTAATATCCCAAGGGTCACTTTGTCAAAGTTATGGATGGCCACCTATGGCCCACAGCCACTTATTGACATAAATTCTGTGCATTTCAATCGTTTATTCTTTTTTTTTATTTATTAATTATTATTATTATAATTATTATTTCATCTAAAAATTACTGTAAAAACCTGAGGTTCAAAGATTAAGAGCTGACAGACAAACTCAAATGCTGAGTTACTAGTCCTGAACAGGGCTGTAAATTTGAACGCTGCTCCTGTTCTTATGTCTTTGGAAGGCGCACTATGAATAATAACATAAGGACAGCACAACCAGGACTCGGTCAAACTCATACTGCTCCTCAGTCTCTTTCTGCGTTTCAGGCTAAATCTTGCATTATTACTCTATGAGCTACCATGCAGGATCAGAGCGGGAAGAAGCAGTGAAGAAGTAAAAGACGTTATCATCTGCAAGAAGTTCAGACGGGGTGTCCTGTGCTCGGCGTCTTGAAGCCGCTTCACGTGGCCTCATCAATAAGAAAAGACTCGCTTGACACACAGCAGAGTGGATATGCAAGATTTGGTTTTTTGGCTCTCTTCAGCACTGAACTTATCACCTTTGAAGATGGTCTGCTGTACTTCAGTGCACCACACCTGATCCTGCTTGATGACAGAGTGCTGGACTTTACTCCACTGCAGCCACTGGTCCTCTTTAAAGATGGAGTGCTTTACTGCCAGGAGACACCTGATATACAGTATATATCACGTGTGCATGAGAGGCAGCCGGGGAGACTAACTGAGAGTGAAATGCCGCTAAAGAAGTTAAACAGGTGTACTAACGCCTCTTCTCTCTGCCCCCATGCAGAGCTAAAGACAGCAAGAGCTGAAGGTGTTCCCCTTCCAGCACCAGGCCACGCCCTCTTGACGATGTCACTTCCGCCTCATCCCATCGACCCTCCCCTTACTCTTCACCGACTATAAAATCCCACCAGCTCTGCTCCACAGTCAGGCTCAAGAAGACTCAGTTCTGAGGACACCATCCTGCGGAGTATTAGTTCGTAAAAAAATCCTGCAGGCGGAGTGGTGGTTCTGAGGGTAGGGATCTGCACTGGCAATCGGAAGGTTGCTGATTCGAATCCCGTAAATGCTCTGTTGGCTCCTTGAGCAAGGCCCTTAACCTGCAATTGCTGAGTGCTTTGAGTAGTGAGAAAAGCGCTATATAAATGCAAAGAATTATTATTACAATATACGAGGTGGATCCCCAAACCTTTATCTTGTCTTGTGTTCTCTCCTTACAATATGATATTATATAATGAAAGGCTCTTTATGGGCCTCCACTCGTATGGACCCCATCCAATACCTCCTCTTCATCCTCCCTATTTGTGCCCACTGCAAAGGTTTGGTTTCAGCCTTACCTGAACAGGCTCCAACTTGCCACCACCAAAGCAAGTAAGTTAAAGAATGTTATGATATGATCTGTAAATGCATTTCCTTAACCGACTTCTACATCAAATACCACCATTGTGCAGCCATCTGACCCCGCAGGTTGATCTCATCCGGGAACTTTACTGTGCGGCACACTCGGGCGAATAGTCGTAACGAGGAGACTTAACTCCGCCGTTTGGCCCAAACATCTTTTACATCATTGGGGGGGGGAATCTGTCAGTAAACTCACAGCGAGCACAGAAGGCGTCGTTGATTTTATTTCTGGGATACACGCTTCTTGATTCCAGAATTGTCCTTCAAATGTTTGATTTCAGATGGCATCACACTCTTAAAACAAAATCATCCAATCGCCTAGGGCTGCACCAATTATTAAAGACAGCAGCACGTATGCCGCTCGAATAAACGTTAAGAGGAAGACAATTTGTCATGCTAAAGCTCTTATATTATTTAGGTGATGTACTAGAATTTTTTTTTTTAATCTAACGTTTTCACATCCTGCACTAAGACGGTACAACTTCTAATGCACATTTTCATGCAGCCCATGTACTTCAAAGTGATTTAGAAGATGTCCAGGAAAAACTGCGAGTATAAAGAAAAATTAGAAATAAAAAATAACGCCAGAACTAAAAGAAACCTCAAGTTAACAGCGCGTTACTATCGGAAGCGCAAATATAGAAGATTTTTTTGTTAAACACTGCCATCTCGTGGACAAAATCTGAATAACGTTAAATTGTGACTGTAGTGTTTATACTGTAGCAGTAACGGCGCAGTTTTCATCCTAGTTTTCATCCTCTTTCTCTGTACGTTTACCATTCATTTGCTCAGAAGTTGATGTGCTTGCCGCTTCCTGAGCAGATCTTCTTTCTTCACCCTAGTGGCCTGCTTCTTCTCTTCTTCTGTCAGCATCTTTTCGCGTTAAAACTGGTGTTTGTTTTGCAATTACTTTGTACGATTTTTTTAAAATTTTTCACTCTTCAATCTGCCTCAAGAATGATTTAAGATATGAAGAGGTAGAGGAAGTGACGGCGAAGATGGTAGAGATGAGAACTGGCGGCTGTATGCATGTGCCGCACGGCCGCCCTGATGGCTGCTGCCGTGAGTTAATTCTACAATAAAATAAAAGAAAAAGAAAAAGAGGAATAACCTTGGAGGTCAGTCATCATTTAGAAAGTGGATAGTAGACGTCATGTAGTATATGTGTACCAAATTTCAGGTCAATAGCTCAAACGGTTTGTGAGCTACAGGTGATTTAAAATCCTGGACAGACAAACGGACAGCCATGGTAGCGTATTATATATAAAGATATATATAATAATAATATAATAATATTTTCACCTTCTCAAATAAGCGAACCAGCTGCCATGGCATAACGTCAAAGGCTGACGTCTGAGGTTCGATCTCCATAAGGGGATGCAAAGGTGCGTAGCGTACGCCTGACGAGCCCCAAACAGGGTGAATCACGAGTCGAGTACTCTTTATATTTAGCAGCTACTGTATCATATATAGAGCTGGGAATCGATTGAACAATAACTGACTGATCGCATGAATGTATATAATTAAATTAATAATATTTGCATCTAACATTAAAACATTTAAGTATAAACGTAATACATAAATCATGAAGCAAATACGCACTGAATCATAGAATTAATGTAGAATCAACACAAAGGAATTAAGAAAATAATAAAGACATAGTTTATAAACTTAAACAGTGACCTTATTTTAACAAAACACTACTTGAGCAAGTACAAGCCGAATTTGAATGCCTTCTTAAAAGACAAGTTGAAAAGAAAACAATACAAAAACGAGGCCAAAGTTTTGGTTAACAATTTGGCAGAGCATATGAGACACAGACGTGTCAAAGTGAAAATGAAACGATCGAGACGACTGTTGACTTTGAATGCGCCGATAAAGACTGATTTGATTAAAAGAATAAGCATCTCTTAAACGGGCATACATTAAAACTTGTGTTAAAATTCTGCAGTTGTTCATCGCCAACAACGACTTAATAGACTCTGCACAATTGTTTTTCAACTGGTGCGCCGTGGAAATAACAGTATAATGCCCTCGCGTCCTGACCTGAGACAGACACACACTCCTTAGGTGGTCGAGACCTGCCTGCAGAGGACGGAACTGCCTGGAGAAGCCGACATAAAAACTCTTTGTCCGCCGTTTTACCGACCCAGCACTTAGAGGGTACTTTATCACCCAGGAGGCGTGTCAGGGGTCCATTTCCCTGAATAATAATAATTCTTTATTTATTTGTCACATACATAGTTATACAGGACAACACGCAGTGAAATTAATCTTTTCACATACCCCTTGGGGTCAGAGCACAGTGTCAGCCATTGTATAGCGCCCCTGGAGCAATTGAAGGTTAAGGGTCTTGCTCAAGGGCCCAGCAGAGTAGCATCTCTTTTGGCAGTGACAGGGATTTGAACCGGCAACCTTTGGGATGCCAGCGCAGATCCTAAACCTCAGAGCCACCACTCCGCCCAGCAACTCCACACAGGGATGACCCGGGAAGCGAACCCGGGTCTCCTTACTGCAAGGCAGCAGCACTACCACTGGATGCTTGTTCACCAGCGATGGCGTGTTCTCTATGCCAGCCTTCATTACGTCATTTACGACCAATTCTAAGCCAACTCACGGAAAGCTTGGTTACATTATTTAGCGCATACAATATGTGACATGCATTGATTCGATCTTTTTACAAAAACATGAAATCAAAAAATAGAGCATAGTTTTTACCTTCGCTACTTTTCTGCATTGCACCAGGGCTGCAATAAACTCCCCTACACCTGTGTCAGTACAAATACATCAAGAAAATGAACACCGGTGCTAGTACTGACATGTGACGTACCGTTTTCAACCGCGTAATACAAAATGAAAACAGTATTTCATAAAGGTTCTAAAGGTAGTATAAATACAGTACTGGATGTGTCTGTACCTGTTTAGGTACACACTTAACTTAGTTGTGTTATTGTTTCATAATGTAAAAAAAATGACATGAAAATGCCATCCTGACCAAAGCGATCACCTTGTTGCCAGCCTGGGTGCGACAGTTTCTTTTTAACACCTTAAACAGGTCATATTAATCACAAAAATGAACATGTTAACTTTCACAAGCCTTATACTGTATATATATATATATATATATATATATATATATATATATATATATATATATATATATATATATATATATATATATATATATATATATATATATATATATACACATATATACAGTGCATCCAGAAAGTATTCACAGCGCATCACTTTTTCCACATTTTGTTATGTTACAACCTTATTCCAAAATGGATTAAATTCATTTTTTTCCTCAGAATTCTACACACAACACCCCATAATGACAACGTGAAAAAAGTTTACTTGAGGTTTTTGCAAATTTATTAAAAATAAAAAATTTGAGAAAGCACATGTACATAAGTATTCACCGCCTTTGCCATGAAGCTCAAAATTGAGCTCAGGTGCATCCTGTTTCCCCTGATCATCCTTGAGATGTTTCTGCAGCTTCATTGGAGTCCACCTGTGGTAAATTCAGTTGACTGGACCTGATTTGGAAAGGCACACACCTGTCTATAGAAGGTCCCACAGTCGACAGTTCATGTCAGAGCACAAACCAAGCATGAAGTCAAAGGAATTGTCTGTAGACCTCCGAGACAGAATTGTCTCGAGGCACAAATCTGGGGAAGGTTACAGAAAAAATTCTGCTGTTATGAAGGTCCCAATGAGCACAGTGGCCTCCATCATCCATAAGTGGAAGAAGTTCGAAACCACCAGGACTCTTCATAGAGCTGGCCGGCCATCTAAACTGAGCGATCGGGGGAGAAGGGCCTTAGTCAGGGAGGTGACCAAGAACCAGATAGTCACTCTGTCAGAGCTCCAGAGGTCCTCTGTGGAGAGAGGAGAACCTTCCAGAAGGACAACCATATACATATATACAGTTCATCTGGAAAGTATTCACAGCGCATCACTTTTTCCACATTTTGTTATGTTACAGCCTTATTCCAGAATGGATTAAGTTCATTTTTTTTCCTCAGAATTCTACACACAACACCCCATAATGACAATGTGAAAAACATTTACTTGAGATTATTGCAGATTTATTAAAAATAAAAAAATTGAGAAAGCACATGTACATAAGTGTTCACAGCCTTTGCCATGAAGCTCAAAATTGAGCTCAGGTGCATCCTGTTTCCCCTGATCATCCTTGAGATGTTTCTGCAGGTTCATAGGAGTCCACCTGTGGTAAATTCAGTTGACTGGACATGATTTGGAAAGCCGTCCCCCACGGCTCCGCCCGCATAGTAGTGAAACAGGACAAACTTTAAAAATCAATAAACAAAAAGGTATCGCTAGCTAAGCAGAGGCAAGGTGCGCTCCAGAACACAGAGACAGTAGAGCGACTCCCCACTCCTGACGTCACACGTCCCCCTCCCCTCGGCACACAGTCTCTGTCTCGAATTAGTGCGAATATATCGCTCCTGCAAGAAAACTTTCTTTGCGCGATGAGAGAAGTTGCAGAATTAACCGGAATGTTCAAGCAAGTTCTAGAAAAAAAAACCCGAACCCAAATCCGTTACGTAGTTCTCCCCTTCGCTATAGCTAAGCGGATGTAAGATACACTCCGAGGCTGGCGAGAGAGTGAGGAGGGCCCTGCGCCTGCTCCACTCCACTCAGCCGTTGCGTCTGTCTTGGATTCGCGTAAAGAAATCTGTAACACAAGCTAACTATGATTCTTAGCGCGATGAGAGAAGGTCGCCAAATCAACCGGAATGTTCCAGCAAATTATAGAAATTAGGGAAAATCCATTAAGTAGTTCTCTCGTGAAAAACGGACAGTCAGACTGACAGACATTGGATTTTATATAGAGAGATACAGTATATACTGAATCCTTAAGCTCTCCATTTTAATCCACCAGCCTATGGTAGCTTACAATGATGGTGACCATCTAATGATAATCAGTCAACACTATAACTATAAATATAGTTATTGAAATAAACTGATAAGCTTAATATAACCACAAAATCCAATGCAACTAAAGTAAAATGATTAGCTTGAACATTTGCCCACAATTCCTATTTACTGTATTATTAGAATATTAGAACAATCTACACAAGAACAGGCCATTCAGCCCAACAAAGCTCGCCCAGTCCTAGCCACTTACTGTAATTCTGTCAAAGTAACACCAAGAGTTTGTCCCTAAAGTCCTGCTGTGGTCCAAGTGTCTGTGGTTCTCTGTGTAAAGAAAAACTTACAAGTAAATTTCGCACAAACATTTGAAACAAGTCTCTTGATGAACTCATTTTAAAGTCGCAGTCTCGATGCCCTGGACTAATACCCTTCATAATTTTAAACACTTCAATCATGTCTCCTCTTCATCTTCTTTTGCTTGAACTGACCTTACTCTAACTAACTCATGCAATATAATTATCCAATCAATGCACAAGGGACGTTCAGAAAGTTTACACACTTTTTTTTTTAACTATTTATTAAGAATTTCAAAAATAAATGACGTCACTTTTCTACATCGTCACCTTCCTTTGCGGAGCAATTTTCCCAGTCACATGACACTCTCAGACACGACCGATTACTCCTCCTCCTCCTCCCCCCTTCACTGTATCCAACAAACATATAAAAGTGTGGAAACTTTTTGAATGTCCCCACCCCTATATATATTATGGGGTGCCAAACATTGCATTTTTTAATACATAAAGTCAAATTCTGATTATATAAAGTCAACTTCAACTATATAAATCCAGATGCTGACTTTAACATTGTGGTCATTTCAATGAACGTTTCCTTTTTAAATGACATTCCATTTTCAAACCGGCTTACTCCAGTTCAGGGTTGCTATTCCAGCAGGTGGGTTTCTTGAATGATAGAGTCAAAATTTCAAATGGAGATAAGCAGCTCGTCCCACCAGCCAGGAGCTCCACATAAAAATAATCTGGACTGAGATATGACGCCATGAAGGAGTCACATCACCAGACGCCATTCATCAGCAGATCTGAGTGGCCCTCACAAGTGTCTCCACATACGTAGGGGCAGACCCACTGACTACTCTGTAGGTAAGCATCAAGGCCTTGAACTTAATACATGCTGCAACAGGAAGCCAGTGTAGTGACTTGAAGGGAGGAGTGACACGTGACCTCTCAGCTGGATGAACTCATTCGGTTGCATTTTGAATCATCTGCAGTGTCTTGGTGACACAGGCCGGTGCTCCTGACAGCAGACAGTTGCAGTAGTCCAGACAGACTACCAGTCCGTATTCTGTCAGCTACGGTCTGACCTTGTGGATGTTTCGTACAGAGTGAATGAAAAAGACCAAGAGAGACCATAGCAGCATGATCCTCAAAGGAGAGATGGTCATGGATCACCACTGCAAGGCTGCAAACCAACTTGGCAGGTGTTAGTGATAATGAGCCAAGCACAACAGAGATGGGGTGCTGAAGAGATGGATGAGCTGGGATTAACAAGAAAGTCCGTCTTTGCCACTTTGACCTGGAGATGGTGTTCCTTCAGCCGGGTTACAGTATCAGTGAGACGTGCAAAGATTCAAGCTGAGGTCCTCAGGAGGAACAACAGGTACAGCGTTGTGTCATCAGCAGAGCATTGATATGAGAAGCTTTGGGCCTGGTTGATGGGGCCCAGTGAAGAGAAGAGGAGAGGGAGAGTTAGGGATTTTCATTTTTTTTAACCCGCCCCCTGCTTGCTTCACTCGCCCACCCCCGGGTTTGGTTAACCGATATACAATTTTAAGAGATTGATATTTTCATTAGAATTGCATTATTTTCACTTTTACTTTAAAACTTTAGTAAAAACAATATTTGGAATTAACTTTTCTTCAAGATCGCTTTGAATTTTGATTCCGTGTTTGGACTTTCATCTTGACAACGCAATGTATAACTGCCCGTGAATGAATATAGTTTCTTTCTCTCTATTAAATAAAACAACTTTTTCAAATGTTTGTCCATGCTCTTTCCTCGTCGCTTAGTAGTTGACGTGTCATCTAGAACAGGGGTCGCCAAGTCCGGTCCTGGAAGACCACCGTGGCTGCAGGTTTTCATTCTAACCCTTTTTTTAATGAGTGCCCTGTTTGTGCTACTAATTAATGTCTTGTGAATTAATTTTAATTGAATTGCTTTTTTAAGATTTGTTCCCCTGAATTTCTTCCTCGTTCCTCTGAATTGCTTCATTTCTTTCCTTAAATGGCACCCAAACAGAAATGAAATGCGAAGTGAGGGTGCCAAGGGAAGACCAACGAAGTCAGGGCCTCAAACTCCAACCAGTTGCTTAATGAGATGATGATTCTTGTCGTTAATTAAACCCGTTCTTTAATTCTGTGGCTTGTTGTTGCTCTCCTTGTGTATTGGTAGACATTTCTGAAATTATTGATTTTCTCTTTTCTAAGAGCAGCACTGGTCAAATGTTTTGTGGACCTGAGAAGACCAACATTCCTAAGACCTTCATTTTTCTTTATTTTCAGGTATTGTATGATGGACACCAGTTGTTTTGGCTCATTTTGTATCTCGTTATTGTTTGGCTGCTAATTAAGGAAAAAGAAACAATTAAGGGGTCTGAGTCTTCAAGAGCAAGTCAGATAAAATGAATTCAAAAGAAGTTAATTAGCAGAAAAAGCAGGTCACTCATTAAGAAAAGGGTTAGAATGAAAACCTGCAGCCACGGTGGTCCTCCAGGACCGGACTTGGCGACCCCTGTTCTAGAACGTATAAAATTATTGTCCTGATAAAATTTATAAGAGCTTGACAAAAGCATTCACACGACTGAGGTTAGATGACTGCGGTCTTGTTTGAACATAGTTGTAGGTATGGCATGAATTGAAAGAATCTCATGGCAAAAATCTCACATGACTTCATGCCGTACCAACATTTTTGAAATCTTTCAATTGTCGCTGGCAACACGAATTAGACGATCTACAAGTCTCCGACTTAAAAGTTTAAATCCGAACAATATATTCGATCTCTTTTCACTGTTCCGTTATTTCACCGAGTAATAATTTCTGTTTGTTTGCACTGATGTGATCTTTATTATATTTTTTTTTTTTTGTGAGACTTTCGAATTTTCCTACTTGCATTATCTCTAACCTGCTCTGCATGTGTATCTCGCCAACGTTTTTGAATTCTTTATGACTTTCTTCTTTGTCATCTTCTCTTTGTCTTTTATTTCCGGCCCCGGGCATGGACTCGTCTCGCAGGATGTGCAAGTGTCTCTCCGAGAAAATCCCGTCTCGTCTCTTTCCAAGATTTTTTTTTTTTATAATAGAGAGATACATTTTTTAAACAGCCTTCTATTTTGGGGAAAACCAGCCAGTACTCGATTTGTCCATCAGATGGCAGAGATTTTCAAGGAAAAAAAAATCTAGCTTTCTACAGTTCTTTTCTATGTTCTGGCCTGCTTTTCAAATTTGCTTGTTTCCTTTCTTGGAAAAAGCCTCCACGATCCTGAAATTGATCACATGGGATCAGAAAATGGATTAACAGAATTCCATATATTCGTTTACTGAATTCACCTACGCAGTCACTGAAAATAAATAGCAGAAAATCTGTCCGATATTATCAAGTACCAGTAACGGCATACTGCATGATAACATGCAGTGAACCCACTTGACATGAGCATTCAGAGTTTTCATCCTCTTTCTCTGTATGTTTATCATTCATTTGCTCAGAGGTTGATGCGCTTGTTGCTTCCTGAGAAGCTCTTCTTTTCTCCACCATAGCGTCCGGCTGCTTCTCTTATTTTGTCGGCATCTTTTCGCATTAAAACTGATTAAGATAGATTTTGTGTTGCAATTACTTAGTACGTTTTTCTTAATTTTTCACTTAAGCTGGCACTTAAGTGTTCAATCTGCTAAAGAATGATTAAAGATATGAAGAGTTGGGGGAAGTGACCACGAAGGTGGTAGGGAATGAGAACGATGCATGTACGCATGCACCGCACGGCCGCCCTGCTACGTGCTGCCGAGAGTTGATTCTACAATAAAATAAAAATAAAAAGAGGAATAAAAATCATCACCCTGAAAGTGGATAGTAGACATCACGTAGTATATGTGTACCAAATTTCAGGTCAATAGGTGAAACGGTTTGCGAGCTACAGATGATTTAAAATCCTGGACAGACAAACGAACAGCCACTGTAGGGTATCTTTATATATAATCTTCATTTGGATCTTGATCTTTGTTTGTCCGCGAATTCACTGCCTTGTGTGGTGTTCCTGCTGTGTTCAGTAGAGGGCAGTAGTGATGGGAGAGGAAGTGAGGGGGAGGATCGTTGGATGAGGTTGGAGTGTGGTGATCCATTTTACTAACCGAGAATGCTAAACCGGATGATGGACGCAGGCACATCCGGCAATGGGCCGTAGCTGCAAAAAGACGTACTGCGCAGGCGCAAAAAGAGTCCGCGAGAGTCGGCTGAGGAGCCGAGAAAGGCGGACAAAAGAGGGCGAGAGAGGCGGATGAGGAGAAAGGCGGACAAAAGAGGGCGAGAGAGGCGGATGAGGGTCCGCGAGAGGCGCAGGCGCAAAAAGAGTCCGCGAGAGTGGGAGAAAGGCGGACAAAAGAGGGCGACAAAAGCGGATGAGGGGCCACGAGAGGCGGACAAGACCACAGAAAAAAGGAGTGAGCACATACAAAAAGGAGTCACAGAAATGAGGCGCAACAAGCACCGAAAAAAGGAAAAGGCACATAAAAAAGTAGTCAAACGCGGGCAAAGCACGAAACACATTACACACGAAACTAAACACACCAAAAAAAAAGAACAGACGAGCGCACAACAGCAAGGCACAACCACACACCCCCACACCCTACAGGCACGGGACGGGACACACACCAAGAGGGGGATTCAACAAGCCCATGGAAGACAAAAAAAAAGAACACAAAACCGCCCCACAGACCCTACAAGCAAGGGACGGGACACACACAAAGAGGGGGATTCAAACAAGACACAGGAACACAAAAAGAAAGAAGACGCTCGCGCAACAACAATCCCCCCCACACATCCATAAGAAGTGACACCCAAAGCCACATATTCTAAAGTGAACGTCGACACCTTCACACTAGGCAGCATAGGTGTCGGCATAGGTGTCAGCATAGGTGGATGTCCTTTCAATAAAGCACTATTAACCGTTCAATTGCAGAAAAGGATACATATTAACAGTGAGTGCGATCCTCCTTATTACTTATCCATATTTTGCATGCTAAGAAAGAAACAAGTCATGAATACACGGTCACGGGTACAAAATGATTCGGAAAGGATAACGGGAACAAACACACGAACACGAAAGGAACAAGAAAATAGATGGCGGCGCATAAAACGCGCTTCTGAAACACCGGGAGAAAAAATGTCTCGGATCAAAAAACGCAAAGCACAAGTGACACCGTTACAGAGACGTGCCCAAATGGACAGACACAATGAACGTTGACGCATTCAGCGCGCGTGTCAAAGTGCTGCATCGAAAGAAGCACGATTTCAAACCGAAAGAGCTCGCGTATCAGACATACAAAAAAGGGAGCGAAGAGACAGAATAAATGAACGGAGACGTGAACAACGCGCAAATGAACTGACAGAAAAAAAAAAGCAAGACGCGTAAAGCACCAAGCTCAAGAAAACGCCTTCAATAAGGAATCCACTATTGAGGAAAATTCATTGGGATTAATGAATGTCATTTGCAATCATTGTCATTCACTTAACTTCACAGAAGAAACAACTGGCAATACAAGTAATGAATTTACACGTTGTTGTCAAAAAGGTCAGATTAGACTGCCTCCTTTACATTCATATCCTGAATATCTAAAGAAGCTTCTAACTAACGATGTGCCTGAAAGTAAAAACTTTATGAACTGCATTAGATCCTACAATAGTTCATTTGCTTTTGCATCTACTGGAGTACATATCAGGCCACCAAAAGGCAATGGCCCGTACTGCTTTCGCATATATGGACAAATATTGCATCGCATTGGAACAGTGCACCCTGAAACAAATCAAGAACGCAAATATGCACAAATCTACATCCTAGATCCAGATGAGGCAATCTATCAATGAATGAACCTTCCTGAAAACAAACAATGCACAGAGCTTATAATGAGAAACGTCACTCATGTCATAAACAATCACCCATTAGCTAAGTCTATAAAAATGCTACATGAAGTTGAAAAGGAGGCAAATACAAAAGCAAATGCAGAAGGTATAGCGGCAACTACATTTGCTTTGGTCTTGATAAAGGACAAAGAACAAGATCCAAGACGATACAATCTGCCCGTCGTTAATGAAGTGGCAATTGTCTTTCAAAGTAAAGATGGTAAGCCTCCATTTCACAGAGATATTGTTCTACATTTACGTCCTGATAAAAACAACACACCTACATTCCAACGCATAGACATTTGCTTTACGCTTCTTGATACTTTATTTGTTATTTCTGTGCGCATCATCCAAAGCTGCACACTATTCTATATCTAATTCATACATCTCACTCTTTGTCATGTCCCAACGCCAGGGGTTGGCGAGCGAAGCGAGCAGGGGGCGGAGCCCCCTAGTTAAAGAGAAGTGAACTAAAGGAGACTACGTGCTGTTTGTACTGGCTGAATACACAACACCTTGGTTGTTACTTTTGTTTACAAACACTGTCGACACCACTCTTTGTGTTTAGATCTGGCATCGACACCACTCTTTGTGTTTAAATCTGGTGTTGACACCACTCTTTGTGTTTAGATCTGGCGTCGACACCACTCTTTGTGTTTAGATCTGGCGTCGACACCACTCTTTGTGTTTACATCTGGCGTCGACACCACTCTTTGTGTTTAGATCTGGCGTCGACACCACTCTTTGTGTTTAGATCTGGCGTCGACACCACTCTTTGTGTTTACATCTGGCGTCGACACCACTCTTTGTGTTTAGATCTGGCGTCGACACCACTCTTTGTGTTTAGATCTGGCGTCGACACCACTCTTTGTGTTTAAATCTGGCGTCGACACCACTCTTTGTGTTTACATCTGGCGTCGACACCACTCTTTGTGTTTAGATCTGGCGTCGACACCACTCTTTGTGTTTAGATCTGGCGTCGACACCACTCTTTGTGTTTAAATCTGGCGTCGACACCACTCTTTGTGTTTAGATCTGGCGTCGACACCACTCTTTGTGTTTAAATCTGGTGTTGACACCACTCTTTGTGTTTAGATCTGGCGTCGACACCACTCTTTGTGTTTAGATCTGGCGTCGACACCACTCTTTGTGTTTAAATCTGGCGTCGACACCACTCTTTGTGTTTAGATCTGGCGTCGACACCACTCTTTGTGTTTACATCTGGCGTCGACACCACTCTTTGTGTTTAGATCTGGTGTTGACACCTGCTTCGTTGTCGAGACTGTGGTTTTTTGTGTTTCTATCCACCGTCGTTGGCAGCACTTCGTCCAAATCGAATGTTCACCCACTTCTTGGAGTCGGCAGTCAGAGTATATAAGTCGGACACACTTCTGTGATTTTCCATCAGTGGGTGTTTGGAGTTCAAGAAAGAAGCATTGGTTCTTCCTTACTCTTTGGATTGCCACAAAGCAACCTGCGAGATTGGAGAAAGGTTGAGAAGAGATTGTGAGAGGAAACGACAGAGTCGTGAAAACGAGACGGACTGTGAACAGAGAGAAGCAGAAATGCTCCACCACCACATAATTACTATTCGGACAGTGATTCCGAGTAGGCCGTTCCTATCGAATCAATGTCCAAGGGTTTCGTTTTGTAATTTTGTTTCCCTTATAAAAAATCATAATGCTGTGCGACGAAGGGCCCAGTTCACGACTGGCAGCCACATTTCAACAGGGAGCCTTTCACAGACAACTTTAACATGCGCAACGTAGTTGGGCGCACATGGCAAGTTATATAAAAAGACCAGTAACGGCGTATTGCACGATAACGTGCAGTGAACACACTTGACCTGCGCATTCTTAGTTTTCCTCCTCTTTCTCTGTACGTTTAGCATTCATTTGCTCAGAGATTGATGTGCTTGCTCCTTCCTGAGCAGCTCTTCTTTTCTAAACCCTAGCGGCCCGCTGCTTGTCTTATATCGTCGGCATCTTTTCGCATTAAAACTGATTAAGTTAATTTTTGTGTTGCGATTACAATTTTTCACTTAAGATGCCACTCAAGTCTTCAATCTGCCTCAAGAATGATTAGCGAAGGTGGTAAGGAATGAGAACGGCGCCCATACGCATGCGCTGCACGGCTGCCCTGCTGTGCGCTGCCGAGAGTTGATTTTTACAATAAAATAAAATAAAAATAAAAAGAGTAATAAAACTCATCACCCCGAAATCGGATAGTAGACGTCCCATAGTATATGTGTACCAAATTTCAAGTTAATAGGTGAAACGGTTTGCGAGCTGCAGATGATTTAAAATCCTGGACAGACAAACGACCAGCTCAAGGTAGCATATTACTGTATACAGTATATAAAGATAACAATGTTCTGCAGTACCTGATCTGTCCACTAGATGACAGCGTTGTCTAGCTATGGCCAGTTTTCTTTTGTCGTCCAGTGCTGGGGACTCCTAGAGTGTGGTGAAGCTGGAGCCCCTAACTCAAGGCCCTCTGTTGCCCTAGATGATGCTGTACATGGTGCCCCATCACCCCCTTTGTTTTAAGGGGAATCCTCACTGCCAGACCTCTACGTCGAAATGTGGAGACACAAGAGGGGAGCTAGGAGTGAGCAAGAGTGAAGTATGGATTGTCAGAATACCAAACGGTGGATTTTGAGAAGGTCGAGGGTTGTCATTTCGTGACTTACAGAAATGTCTCAAATAAATGTGTGCTTGAGTGGTTGAGACTTCAGAAAACAACTCGGAACTGGGCCGTCTTTGCAGGCTTTTTAATTAATTGATTGTTTATTTATTGCTCTTAACATTTCTCTAAATTAAAAAAATTCTAATTAGTTTCAGATGTTTCAAACTGAGTTCTCTATTTTAAACCACCAGCCTAACTGGTAGCTTGCAGTGATGGTGACCATCTAATTACAATCAGTCAGCTCTATAAACATAGACATTTTATTTAAGTTATTGAAATAAACTGATGAGCTTAATATAACCACAAAACTCAGTGCAACTGAAGTAAAATAATTAGATTTAAACATTTACCCACAATTCCTATTTATTATGTCATTAGAAAATGAGAACAATCTACACGAGAACAGGCCATTCAGCCCAAAAAAGCTCGCCAGTCCTCTCCATTTCTTCTTCTTCTTCTTTCGGCTGCTCCTGTTAGGGGTCGCCACAGCGGATCATCTATCCGCATATTGATTTGGCAAAATTTTACACTGGATGCCCTTCCTGACGTAACCCTCCCCATTTATGCGGGCTCGGGACCGACTTGAAAAAACACACTGGTTTGTGCATCTGTGGCTGGGTTGCCAGTCCTCTCCACTTAATTCTTCTCAAATAACATCAAGTCGAGTTTTGAAGGTCTCTAAAGTTCTACTGTCTACTTGGTCATTTATTCCAAGTGTCTTAGGTTCTCTGTGTGAAGAAAAACTCCCAAATGTTTGTGTGAAATTTACTCGTAACAACTCTCCAATGGTGTCTGCCCCTGTGTTCTTGATGAAGTCACCGTCTCGATCCACTGGACTAATTCCCTTCATAATTTTAACCGTTTCAGTCAGGTCTTCTCTTAATGTTCTTTTGCTCACACTGAAATCTTCTTTATCTCGAGCTGTACTAATCCTCACTGACATATGCAAATAATGCAATATAATTATCCAATCGATGCACCACCTCAGAGAATTGTTCCGGTGAAAGGCGGACTATAGAGAACTTTTATACAGGGAGATTCACTCGAAAGAGACCCCCATTATTCTGTAATAACTCTCACTAGGATGAAGCAATCTGAATGAAACAACATGCAATATCCTCCTCAGTATATGGAGGTTCGAAGAAGCCGGGATGTGCCTGCGTCGGAACGATGAGGTAGGCGCCGGACAGCTGTCGTGACCTTTAACCTCCATTTGCAACTTCTGGGTGCCTACCGCTCGTACCCCTTCACTCAGTCACTCGACTGCTCATCAGGATGGTGGTGTACAGTATTGAGCAGCACATCTTCCCTACTGGGTCACCAATTCATTTAAGCAATGTCAGAATCAACTGGATGATCGTGAGTTAATGGAAGGTTACTTCCAGCAAGATGGAGCAAACCTGTCACACATCAGTAAGGAACACACCAGAAATTGAGTCCTTCTTCGGTAGCACGGTCATTTCAAAGGGGCTTTGGCCAACATGGTTGCCGGATCCGACACCACCAGACTTCTTCCTTTGGGGTACGCTCAAAGGAAAAGTCTAATCGGAACAAACCTCACACTGTGGAAGATTTGAAAGGAAAACATCCAACTTGAAATTGCTGCTATTCCCCCACCTGAGATGCTGATACGTTCAGGAACATGGAGCACCGCGTCGAAATGTGTCTGGCAGAAAACGGAAACCACTTCCAGCATCGCATGTAATGCAATCGATTACACACTCGTCGAGGTAGAGAGCGGATTGTTTGGGTTCAGATTGCTTCTTCCTATCGGGAGTTACAACAGAATATTCAGGGCCTCTTCTGAGTGAATCTCCCATATCACATAGATGGTGGTGACCAACAGAGAACGGTAATTGCCGAGTTATACCGTTTTTTTGTAACTTCAGTCTGTTTCGGAGACAATTACAGTTTGATATTCACTCTTTAGCGATGCATTCATGAGCGGTAGTCCTAACCAACGTGCAGACCAAATGAAATGTTAGGCCATATTGTAAAAGCTGTCGACTGTAAATCGAGGGGCTATATAATGCACTAGTGAGACCACATCTGGAGTGTTGTGTACAGTTCTGGTCACCACGCTACAAGAAAGACATAACAGCACTTGAAGCTGTGAAGAGAAGATCAAACAAATACATCCCAGGACTTGAGGACGTGTCCTACTGTGACAGACTCTGAGAATAAAACTGAGGAAGACTGTGTGAGGACCTAACCCAGGTCTTCAAAATCCTCAAAAGCATTAAGTAGATCCAGAAGAATTTGTTCAAGTTAACGGTGAATCGCATACTCCAGTGAATGGAAAGGAGAACTTCACTTAGGACAGCAGTGGGAATCTGGAACAAACTACCAAGACATGGAGTTGAAGCAGACACCTTGAAACTGAGATATGTGGACAGCCGAGCTCTTAGCTAAACAAATCAGTGACTAGTGGTGTGAATGGCCGCCTCTCCAAATAAAAGAGAATATAAAAACGAGACAGAAAGATGTGACCTCTGAAGAGTCATTTTATTGGTAAGGACATACTTACAGTACTATTTGCAAGTTTTCACAAATCTTAACATTTACTGAAAATTATTCTCACTGTATTATGTTCAGAAACATATTGATTTCATTTTAAAAGTACTTAATAGTCCCCTAATTTGGAAACAGAAAACAAAGACATCCCTTCACTCCAAATTACTGGGGGCTTCAGGTTCTTTATACAAATAAAAACCCCCCTGCACTACAGCTCCTTGGCTATCGGCTAACAAGGACAATTACAAACTCGTTACAAAATTTTATACTTTTTACATCAAGTGCTTGAGAAAGGCACACACCTTTTCCTCCATTATGATTTTATTCAATTTATTGTGGGATTCACTAAATCTTTTTTATTGTGCAATTTAAAAAACAAAAGGAGGAAATAATTCAGAGTTACTAAACAGTAAAAACATATTGCTTGGGGGTCTATGCTGTATTTTTATTCTTTTCTTAGGTTTTTATGTCAAACATTTCTTTTAAAGGTTGTTTTTAAATGTTTTTGTGCATTTGCACCTCCACAATCAGAACTTTCAAACAACTATAATGACTCACTTTGAAAAACAATATATTCATCTTAACTGAACTACTACCACAATTTATTTTAAAGAAAAAATCAAGAAATTCTCTCCTTTCACCTACGAGCAAAGTTTATACCCAGTGGATAAATACGAGCCTCGGCCAGCAGGGACCCCGGTGCCACCTCAAGCTGTCTAGCTAGGAATTACTCAAGCCCCGCCCACTTGAACAGTCAGGTATCTGATTGGACAAATCAGTTCTTCATTCCCTGACTGGCAGACTGGCAGGGTGCAGACCGGCTGGATGGAGCTGGCTGCTTTTCCACCTCTCACCTCTAGAGGCGCTCCAGGCTCCCACCATCTCGGCTCTCTTGGGTGGTAGTTCTGCAGTGCAGATGTCAGACGCAAAACATTTCAAGCAAAAACAAAGAAAGTACTAAAAAAAAGAAGCCATTCCAATCTTATGGAGAAGAGAAAGAAGTTATAATAAATGACCAGATTATTGATAGCTATTGATAATTTGAAAAAGTGAAGTTCAAGCAGTTCATCAAAATCAGATTGAAGATCTTCTTCTTAACTGTGGAAATAAAAAAACAAGACAGTAATTAGGGCTTATCCTCAGTATGTGGCAACTATGCTTAGAAATGATTCACAGAAACTTGACAAAGAAAGGAAAAACACAGGCAACATGCAGAAGGGCTCCTTTACTGAAGGATGATGGGAGTATCTAAGCTGACCAATGACGGCACAGATTGAAGTGAATGTCACATGACTAGCGAGTTAGGATGTAAAACAAAAAAGAGAGGTTGTGAAATGAATGGCAAAACTGTAAAGGAGCTGCACATTTGTTACAAAGGCCATGTGGTATTAGAGAATTTCTGTCATAGCCTTCATTTACATTACCGTATATACGCGTGGATAAGTCGGGTTTGATTTTACAGTATAATTTCAGGTATTTTATAAATGTTGGTCGTATGTCGAATGTGGAACACTCATACTATCGGTCCAAGAGATTACGATATGCTAACGCCCACCTGAGAGAGTAACCACGGAGCACACGGCCTTTTGTTTCTGTGTATTGTCCCTACGTGACCGCACGGTAATACCCGCACTATTCCGAAATAACGTTTGCACTGATTTGTGTTTTTTTGTATCTCACACCCTCATACACCTCTATCGTAAGAGCATCCCTTATTTACGATGGAGCGCTCGATCAGAAGAAAATATGAAGCTGGTTTTAAATTAAACGTCATTGAAGTAGCGAAAAAAATTGGTAACAAAAAAAATGCAAAAAAATTCGATGTGTCTGAGAAACTGATGCAAGATTGGAGGAGGCAAGAAGATGTAACAAATAAAATTAAGTGTTGCAATTTCGAACGGGCGTATAAGTCAGGGTCGGATTTTATGATTGATTTTTCGGGTTTCAAGACCCGACTTATACGAGAGTATATACGGTATTTTAGTGAGTTGGCCGCAGTTGGCGGTGTGCTCCCATAATTGTGATATACATGGCCACGTAAAAAGGGAGGGGGGGGGGGGGCAGAAATTTCTGCTGAACTGCTGCCAGCTGCTGACCCTTCGTACAGAGCCAGTGCACTGGCTATCAGAAAAAGGGGCGAGCACACCTGCATCGGTAGACTACCACTTGGTCGGTAGAGTAGACATGCCCAGTGATTATCAGTCATTTAAACTGACTTTGTTAGCAACGCAATCAGCAAATCTGAAACTAGAAGTTGCATAAGGTGACGTCAACTTTAGCAGATCTGAAAATTTCCACTGTGGGTTAGTTAGTCACCTCTGAGGGCTTTTAAATCATCTGGGGGGTGCTTTATGTTATAACAGACTAAAATCTCCACAATATATAGAAATCAATACATACCTAATAGGGGTCTCCTTACATATCAGGCTCTGCAAATGAAAAAGCAGAAAATCCAAGTTAGAGAAAGACATGGAGGAAGGACACAACTGTATGACAGCAACCACACACCTGCTCCTAGTGGACTGCATAAAACTCTGCACAAACAACAATTCTGCACTCCTCAGGCTTCATTTATTTCAGACATGCAACACCAACAGAATAACTACCATATGTCATTGTAAATAGTCTAAAATTATATCATACAGTGAGAAAGCAGGAGAATCAAACCCTGGATGCTGGATTAATCAGGTAGCAGTGCCACACACTGTGCCACAGCACTGCCCACATTAGTAAACACATTCCATTCAATTCATTTACAGAAGGGTGAAGCCTGTCCCAGCAACATCAGGTGTAAGGCAGGAAAAAGTCTGGAACTTTGCAAAGTGCAAAGCAGAGCCCACTCATGCTCACAACTACATACTGTGCAACCTGCACAGTGAACCTAACACACCCATCTTTGAAGATGTGCTTAGAAGATCCATGCTGACACAGGGAGAAGGTTGAATCTCCACACAGGCAGTGATTGGATGTTTAGGATTTGACCCCATAATCTATAAAGTTCAGTTTAGAAGGCTGTGGGATCAAACTTTCCACCCGTCTTTGGGCCTTGGGGGATACAGTTAAGAGAAGGCCGTTCACTACACTTCTTCAAAGAATAAGGAATTTTACATAAGAGGCTTTTCTAGACATCCTAGAAGAAAACTAACCAGCTGGAGACACACAAGGTCAGCCAAATAGCAATGAACAAAGAATGACAGCACAGCCAGGCTTAAAAGCTGAGCAGGGACAAATGGTGGGCAGGCCAAGCAGTGACACAAAGAACTGCATGACAGGTGGCCGGTCAACTCCAAAAGGACCAAGTGTGTGGAAATGGAGAGGCAGACACATCCAAAACAACATTCAAACACCACACACACACATACACACACACAGTGGTTGCACCCATCATCTAGGAGCTCCATTAGGTATCGTGCTGCACAATACTTTACATTCCAGTAAGATTCTGTTTTTCGAAGATGGTTTATTCATGAAAACAAACTTCATACAAAATGAGAATAAGCTGAGCTGCTGAAGAGGTGGATAGTCTCTATGTACAAACCCCAAAACCTAAAGCATTGAGGCCTGTGAAATAAATCAGAGTTTGACTTATGGTGGTGTGAGGTTAACCACAACAGAAGAGAGGAGGATGAGCATAAAATATAACCATACCATATAATACCAGGGGAACAGAACAATCCAACCAGAAATGTCCTGCTGTGCCAGTGGGTCTTGGCATACACCCCTTATTAGTCCTCCAGATTATATGGTATGCAATAAAGTACCTCGTTCGACTTCTCTGCTTCTCAATTATATATATATACTGTATATTACATATATTATATATCTGTATACTTATATATACACACACATATATATACACTAGTATATACACAGTACTGTATATGTATAAATCTTATCATCTTCATCTCAAACTACTTTTCCTGGCTAGCGTTGCCTTGGCAGGAGGACAAGCAACAAGTCCAGACCTCTCTGTCCACATCTACAGGTTCCAGCTCTTCTTGGAGAATTCCCAGGTCTTCCCAAGCCAGCTGAGAGATATAATTCCTCTAGCGCTTCCTGGTGGGGAGTGCCCAGAGTAGTTCCAGGGAGAGCTCCCCAGGGGTGGCGCCCTTACAACATACCCAAACCCCCTGAACTGTCTCTCCATCGCTCTCTCTGTGTACGCAGACATTATGAAGTGCCTCCCTCAATCTCGCTGCTCAGCTCAAGTGTTAGTCCCACTTCATTGTCCCCATTTTCTCATCATTTTCAGGTTTGGCTAAACTCCTTGGTCCAATCCTTAACAAAACAGTTTGAACTTTTAGCATTTTCACCACCTTTCAAAACAAGAATCGTGACCAGGTTAAGTACCCCCCTACGACCAGGCAAATGCAAAGCAAACAACTTTAAATGGCTACCCCAGGCGATCATAATTTGGCTGCCACAAAGAAGTGCTCAGCTTTAAAAGGAGATATTCACCCCATGTGTACATTGAAGGACCCGTAAGGGTGCTGTGATCCACCGCACAGGAGTAAATGTCGCCCTTCTGGGGTGTGAAAGGGACGGTCTGCATCAGGAAGAAGTCCCAGGTCCTCTTGAAGGCCAAGTCAGAGGTCTTGGTTCCGGGAATTTTCACGTCATTTTTGTACAGCTGAACTTTAACATTGGGAGGGTGGAAATCACTGACATAGCAGATGAGAACATTCTCCTGCCCGTACACACCTGGATTTCTGGTGTAGATCTGCACTTTTGGTTTAGCTGAAATACACACAAAAAATAAAAAGTCATGGATAATTAGATGCAACCTGAGACCAAGACCTGGCAAACCCTCCCATGTATCAGTCCACCACGGCAGCAAAATCAACTTCTCCACTTGTTTATTTTCAGAATAAAATTTATTTAGCTAGCGTTCAAAACTTCCACATTTTTCAGACATCCAATGAGGCAAATTTCTAATGATGTGACACGTAATGAGTCGACAGAATCCCATAATCTCGGAGACATTAGTGGGGCTGCTAAAACGGAACACGTAATTGCTGAAATCGAATCATCAAACAGTACATTTGTTCCTTTTGTTGCATTATAAACTAATGTTTATTACAATAATAACTAAAATAGACCAAACGTGATGAAAGCACAAACAAAACAGATTTGGATGTTGTGGGAGCAAATGGGCTGTTGATATGGCTGTCCAATTCCAGATTAGTCCACAGGTATCAGTAATACAAAGTCTGCCCAGTTACGTGAGACATCATCAGAACAACGGGAATTTTGAAATCATATAATCGTTAATTAACAGGTTTGATTTAATCATATTTTATTCACGAAAACAGACTTAAAAGTTGCAACAAACCAAAAAATGTTTGGAAAATTAAAGCGTCAGGAGCTTGTGACACCTGAAATTCGAGTTCTTTTGACTTGTCCATTAAATACGGAAAATAAACGTTAACTTTTCACTGTTCACCTGCTATTGTCCACTCCATGGACTCTCACAACGGTGAATGACGTTTTCTGACAAGCCTGACTTAAAATTTTCGTCTCGAATTATTCTGGAATTTACAAACGTACATGGTAATAACTTCATAATGTGTCAATTTTTTGCTTTGCACCCTGGCCCACCATAACTTATCGTTTATGGGGGAGGAGCAAAAGCTGTTGATCTCTGGTTTTTGCCGGATCTCGACATTTTAGGGCCCCCTGGTACAGAAGACATCGATATCTCGATGATGGGTGTTTGTCTGTGTGTCACAGATTCTTGAAGTCGGTCTTGAGCTGAAATGGCCGGACGGAAAAAGAGCAAACTGGAAAATTTAGGCCTGTTATGAGATGACGATGTGCTGATTAGTTTTTGAGGCAAATCATGCAAGAGAAAGAGGAACCCTCAAATACCGTAATTCTGCAATTAATCATGAATTCTTCTCACCAATTGCTAGCATATTTTATGATCAGAGAGATCAGCATCAGAGCGATAAATAACTACTGAAATGTTAGAGAAGAGTTTGGGTCACTTGGTTCCCAGGGTGCAAAGCCTACTGACGCTCAAGTCCGAATTTTTAAGGCTGGGTTTCAGTTTGTATACAGAAACAGCAATTTAACAAATTGAATAAATGTAAACAGTGAGATAAATCAGACGGTCCGTGATGAGGATCGCACAAACTATTTTTAAACCCTATGATAAAATCCCCCAAAGCCATCAAAATCCCCCCATTGGTTGTTAACCTGTCGGGAAATTCCTCTAGTGTCAGACACACTTGAATATCAAGCTCTGCGCTGTATATTTTTTATAAATTAAAAGCATGGAAATTTTAGGCTTTCATGTTTTTTTATTTGACATCAAACCACACTGCTGTCCATTGTGAACCACTAGGGGGCGTTGCAGCACCCCAAAGCCCAGGCACCGTTCCAGTTGCCAATAATGAGATTTTTTGCCACAGATACATTTGTACAGATCCACTAATATGACTCTCCCCTTCTCCACTCCACCCCAGTGAGCTTCATTCACCTCCTTTGCCAACTTCACAGGTGAAGCAGACCACCTTCCTTTATGCTAAAACTGGGAGCACGTCCGGTGCTATTACACTGCATCCAGGAAACACTTCCGGGTCAGGCAGAACCTCCCCATGACAGCAGAGTCTGTCTCCCCGTACTGGCACCTAAGGACCCCAACAGGGCTGTCCACCAAAACTACAACCCCCATGAGTCTATACTGGTGATGGTCTCCCAACCAGGACAGGTCCCACTAACCAACTTGGGCGGAATGCCACATACTTCCATTAAAAAGGCCTCCCAGCCCAGTAAACAACCGTCCATTCCTGCTGGGATTCCTGGGGACCCCTGTTGTCTTTTACAGTATTATCCATCCATCCATTATCCAACCCGCTATATCCCAACCACAGGGCCACGGGGGTCCGCTGGAGCCAATACAGGATCATGTGGATCTTAACATTTTAGGATTGTCTCTTACCGTATGTCATTTTGACTATCTTTTAAAAAACAATTGTATTTTGCTGCTTTTTGTCTTTTGATTTCAGTGTCTGCTAGGGTGCGTCCCCTACAGTTCCCAATGGTTACTTTGCTATGCAGTAATTCATTTCACAGACGCCATTTTCTCTCACCAATCGGTAGTATGACTGTTGTTCTTTAATGATGCCCGCCTTCTGCCAAATTGAAAGTACACAAGCCTGGCGAAGATCACGTGAATTCATGGAAAGCACCCGCTGAACTAGCCAGGGCACGTCTTCACCAGGGCAACAATACAAATGAAGAACCAACCGCCACACGGTGACAAAACTGAAACTAAACACCGGTGGGGAGGCAACGCCACTGTGCCATGTCCAACCAGCCTTGACAGCCTCGCAGGAATTAACTTGAAGTGAAGTCAAGCAGTCACATAAAGGGTGTGCCCAGCTGGCAAAGCTGGTAAGCAGAGATGCCTGCCAATTTCTGAGTCAGGGCGAAAGTGAAACTGAGGATTTGAAGAGGGGGAACAAAACACTGAAAAACAAAGTGTATAAAAAAACGTAGTGCAAACTGAAAAATTTCACAGGGCACAAAAGTAAACCACAAGAGTCTCTGAAACGCTCCGGCGCATTCATTTAGAATCTGCAAACAACACTTAAGAAAGAAACAAACAGCCATTTCAAAAAGTGGACATTTTGTTTTAAAATGTCAGCGACTTGGATGAAACAGCCTTGCTGTATTTCCCCTTCTACTTTAAATCTATGAGGCACCCACCTTTGAAGCCCACACCAAAATACAACTGTAGACTCGTGGGGGGGGCACCTCTGTCTTATCTCCATTTTCATCATCATTGTGCCAGATTTCACCCTGGGGATAAATAAAGTTCTATCTATCTACCTGTCTATCGCTCATAATATATTGCCTTTATCTATCTATCTAATCCTACCAACTACGCTAAAATATCCATCTATCTACTGATGATGCTTCCAAAGAAAGGCACAACATTAAAAAGATTATAAAACACTTTGTATTATCTATAAGAATAAATTGGAGTAAGGGCGGCACAGTGGCACAGTGGGTAGCGCTGTTGCCTTGCAGTAAGGGTTCGCTTCCCGGGTCCTCCCTGCGTGGAGTTTGCGTGTTCTCCCCGTGTCTGCGTGGGTTTCCTCCCACACTCCAAAGACATGCAGGTTAGATGCACTGGCGATTCTAAATTGTTGCTTGGTGTGTGCGCCCTGCGGTGGGCTGGTGCCCTGCCCGAGGTTTGCTTCCTGCCTTGCACCCTGTGATGGCTGGGATTGGCTCCAGCAGACCCCCCGTGACCCTGTGGTTATCATGTAGCAGGTTGGATAATGGATGGATAAACTGGAATATTAACGAGAGGCACATATCATGAACACTGACTAACATTTCCTTCTTATCCATAGCAATAAAGTGTAATTTATAAGAAACGTAAACTGTGAAAGGTGCCAAATAAATTAAATGAGATTAACTTTTATTATCCCCAAATACATTAATATAGTGGTCAAATGATTATGTAAGGCACTATATAAGATTAACATACCACATTTCTCTCTAAAAAACCACGATAGGTCTTCCTATGAAAGATGCCATATAATAGTAATAGTCATTAGATAGATAGATAGATAGATAGATAGATAGATAGATAGATAGATAGATAGATAGATAGATAGATAGATAGATAGATAGATAGATAGATAGATAGATAGATAGATAGATAGATAGATAGACATTTTAGCGTAGTTGGCAGGATTAGATAGATAGATAGATAGATAGATAGATAGATAGATAGATAGATAGATAGATAGATAGATAGATAGATAGATAGATAGATAGATAGATAGAACAGGCTATCTATCTATCTATCTAATCCTGCCAACTACGCTAAAATGTCTATCTATCTATCTATCTAATTTGAGCATAGTTGGTAGGATTAGACAGATTTATATAATGGTAGAAAAACTATTGTGTTGTAGAAACACAGAAATTCAATTTTACTGCAGCTGGAAGGATTAGACAGACAGACAGACAGACACTAATCAGGCCCAATAGATATCCAGATTTCTTGCGTTATGCTCTCAGTTGTGTGTCACATCCTCTGAAGGCGTTCGTAGATGTTCCGATGCACACTCGAAAACAATGATGTGGTTTTGGTAGTTTGATTACATGGCCCTGTAGAAGTGTCTTGCTGTTTCTCCAGGCCACCTCTCAGCTCTTAGATGGCAGATAGATGTGAAAGGCACTATATACCACCGCCATGGTGTAACATTCATCTCTTCACACTTTCCTCCTTCCTGCTTTTTAACGCTGCTTCTTATGCCAGGGCACTGTGTGGAGTCTGCATGTTCTTCCTGCGTCCTCCTTCATGTATTCCAGTTTTCCTCCCATATACCCAAAGACGTGCAGGTCAGGGTAACTGGTGGCTTTAAATTGTGCCCGTGTGTGTAGGTGCGAGGGTGTGTCGGGGTGCCCCTGTGATGATCTGGCACCCTGTCCAAGGATTGTTCCTGCCTTTCACTCTTTGCATGTTGGGTGAGGGTGCAGCTTCCCGGTGACCCTGCTCACGATGAAGCAGGTTTAGAAAATGGACGGGTGGGATTTTTGTAATATTTTTACTAGTGCCTCGTAATAGTTCCATTGTGTTTTGCTAACATGTTATGTGTTTTATTTGTTAAACATGCCGAGTGGCCTTTTTGGCCTTGCATGTCAGAACAGAATAAAATATATTATCATTATTATGAACATCTCACTATCTTTTTAATTAGTTATAATTTAATATTACAAGTTTTGTGACTGAGCTCACTTAAAGAAACGCAATATAATTGTGTATAAAGATTTTAATAAACTTGAAGTAAACACGCAACACGTGACCCCCCCCCTTCACACCCATAATGATGTCGGGTTCACAAAATCTGACAGTCGCTCGATGACGTTGGGGAGACCTTCTAGTTCCTTTACTCCAGCGTGACACCTCAGGGGTTCCTCAGACGCTCAGGTGGCACTTGTGCCCCAAGCCTCAGGCCTGAAAGCCAAAACACCCAACCCCCACCAACCGACACGTTGTCACGAAATCCAAGCCACAAGTGTCACCCGCCCCAGGGCGACCGGTATCTTTTATATAAAGATATTTTCTTGTCCTTCTGGATTCCTCTTTTCTGTCAACATTTACAAAGACTCGCTCAGGGCTGTCTCCGAGTGCGCTGCCCAACGCCTCTTAACATCGCATCTCAAAATCGAAAGTAAAGAAAAGCACCGTCACTGGCAATGAAATCCTGACCCAGAGAGAAGTGGCGCGTCTCGGGGCTTAAAGTGTCCTTTCAGGGCTGACAGCCCCTCATTATGTCGTTGTCAGCGAGTGTTTATCATACCTGGACAGGTAGGATGTGCCCCCACTTGAAAATGAGCCCCATGTCTCAATAACAGTCACACGTACCCTAATGTAAAAATCACCCTAATTAAAGCAACAACAACAATAACAGTATTATTGGTAATTAAAGAACAAACTGCTATGAAGACCCGCACCGGCAGCGTGCGAACAGATTGACACACCGCAACCGAAAATACTTGACAATAAAACAGAATTCAGAATAGAGAACAGAAAAAAGAATTAAAGACTTACATTCTTTAGCGCTTACACTGCAGCACACCACGCCAAGCACGACAAAAGCCACCAGGAAATTCATGGCTGAAATAGTTTTGGGGTTTTCAGCAGCACCCACTTGAGAAACGCTCTTCAAGATCAGTTGAAAAGTAATGATGAGGCTGTGCGCTCTTTGGGAATATAATCTGCAGCGAGCCCCGCCCTCATATGATTTTTTCAGCCAATCAGAATGACGTTTCAATCCGTGTCTGGGCAGAATATGCTCGACAGGGTTTGGCTAAGTGACCCTTTCGCTCCTGGCTTTGTATTCCATTTTTGGATGTTGACCCTTTTATTCGCAGGTATTAATCGTTTTCTAAATCGGATAGGATCTTAACCACACCCCAGTCTCTACACACATAACCCCAACTCTGCAACGTAAAACGTTGTTATTTGTAGCGAATTAATCTCTGTGAATATTACAATAACATAAAAGATAGGTGTCTACAAGAGTTATGCACTTAATATTCAAACATGGCTGTTGAAAGTAAATTACGTAATCCCGACATCTGACGCTTATTTTGCTGTGAATGCCCCTGAAACTCTCCAAAGTTCTCACTTCTCTGATTTGCAGTATAAAACGCTGGAAGTTTGCAAATGGTTTCCTTGCTGAAAACTACAACAATTCATCAATCAATCAATCAATAGATAGATCTAATTATGCAGATCCAGATCGTCTGGATGACTTTTTATTTATGCGGGGACGATTCCAGTTCGGCGCGAAGACGATTCTTCATGTCGTCAGTTCGCACACTTCTCGATGGTCCGGGATTTTTCGGGTGATTTTTCTATGTAATAAACTTAATAAGTTATAGAGTAATGAAACATTGAATAAGCAGATCTGGACCACCTGATTGGGTTGGCACCCTGCCCGGGATTGGTTCCTGCCTTGTGCCCTGTGTTGGCTGGGATTGGCTCCAGCAGACCCCCGTGACCCTGTGTTCGGATTCAGCGGGTTGGAAAATGGATGGATGGATGGATGGACCACCCGATAGATAGATAGATAGATAGATAGATAGATAGATAGATAGATAGATAGATAGATAGATAGATAGATAGATAGATAGATAGATAGACTGTTGCCTTTATAAAGCCTTGTAGAAACAAATACTATTTTTCAGCCTCTCGCTTTATTTTTCTCAGCATACTTGTTAGCTCCACCCCTCACAAATTCCTTTTCATAGAATGTTTTTATGCATTTTATGTATTAACTTATCAAAAATATTTTGAAATCTCTTTGTTTTACAACTATTTGAGTGTATTTTTGCCATTTAGGACCTCAGCAAACAGCTCAACCAATGTGGAATTTTGAAAGGGTATGCTGTCATCCTTCAGAGGTGTCTTTTGGAGATTATTCTTACTATTATTACTAGCTGCGCATACCTGTTTTAAATTTAAAACTGTTTGATACTGATATCTTTTGCACCTGCATATTTCTCCCTGTGTCTTTCCTCATATCCTCATGTGTTTCAATGTCTCTTGCCCGGCGCTTGCTCTCTCGAACCTGTTCCCATTTTGCCTGCTACTCGGACTCTTGTCATTTTTGTGACTCCTCGCTCGCCTCCTGTCTGTTTTTTGATTATCACCAATGGTAGGCAAACCCTCAAGACCCGCTCTACAAACCCCATTCATATTCTCATGGATGCTTCCCATCTTTGAAGGTGATTCAAAGTGCGCCTGTAATTTAGTAACTTTGTTGTTCCTGAAATGCCCTAATTTAACTCCTTTTTACTCATTCGTATACGTTGTATAGGGAAAGTATTGTAATTGTCCAAAAATTTGATGTCAAGGTTTTGATGAATCTCGATGTTTTAGACCTCCCTAATTTTCTCGTTTACGAAGTATGGGGAAAGTATTGGACTCCTCCAAAAATTCCATTTCGAGATTTTGCTGAATCTCGATGTTTTACACCTCCCCGAGTCCGAATATACCATTTTTGGAATGATGTCTGTGTGTCTGTCTGTGTGTGTAAACACGATAACTTACTGTAAGTATGCTTTCACTTAGCTCAACCAAATTTTGCATACATGTATTCGGTACAAAACCTAGACTTCTGTCAACTTGTGGGCTATTTCCGCTAACCTGAAGTGGTTCTTTACCTTTTATTTATGCAGCTGCAGCGTTAGATTTATTCAACTTTACTTTTATATTAATTGTTCAATATTATTAATGTGATTTGATTTGTTGTTGATGGTTCTTTAATGTACATAATATAAAAATATAATCGTTATCTTGCGGTTTACTTCTCAAATATCCATCCCCATATCTGAGTATAAGAGAAAGTTGAAGGGAGACAACTCCCGATTTTGCTATAAAAATGAAAACAATTGTCTCAGTCACGAACTGAACTTCGCACCCCTAAAGAATCGTGTCATCATCACAGCCACTGAGGCACCAAAAGATAACCTGACCAATCAGATTGCTCAGAGGGCCTGGTCACAGACACACACATACATGGACAGTTATGTTTATTATTGTAGTAGACAATTATTATTGTCCTACAAATACATTTGTGAGGATGATGCTAAACTGCTACTACTGATAATAATAATTAAAATCTCTCTATTATAATAAAAAAATAATCCTGGGATGAGACCCGACTTTTTAGCGTGAAACAAGACATGACTTTCTCAGAGAGATACTTTCACGTCCCGCGAGACCACGCCCTGAGCCGGAAATAAAAGACAAAGAGTAGATGACAAAGTAGAACATTGTAAAGAATTCAAAAACATTGGCGTGATACACATGCAGAGCAGGTTAGAGATAATGGAAGTAAGAAAATTCAAAAGTCTCAAAAAAAAAAAATGATAGCAAAGATCACATTAGCGCAAACAAATGGAAATTATTACTCAGTGAAATAACGGAACAGTGAAATGAGATCGAATATATTGTTCAGATTTAAACTTTAAGTCGAAGACTAGTAGATCATCTACTTCGTGTTGCCATCTGGAAAAAGTGAAGAGGCGTATCTGCGAGAATTAAAAGATTGGTTGTTTGGTGAAAATGAAATCCACATACGCGAGCAGCAGAAACGAGAAGTGACTGGCGTGTAGTGCAGGCTGGGGTGGTTGGCGAGCAAAGCGAGCAGGGGGCAAAGCCCCCAAGTAATAATAATAATAATAATAATAATACAAGGAATGTTCACAAAGTTTCCATACTTTTTGTTAAGTCTATTTATTAAGGATTTCAAACACAAATGGCATCACTTTTCTATATTGTCACCTTCGTTTGCGATGCAATTTTCCCATCGTCATGCCAACTTTTTAATGCCCAATTACTCCTCCACCTGCCTTCACCGTTTACAATGAAAATATAAAAGTGGGGAAACTTTTTGATCGTCCCTTGTAATAATAATAATAATAACACTTTACATTTATATGGTGCCCTTTGCCATGCTGTGGACGAAGGTTCAAGGCAAACAGCAGGCAGACAGCAGATATAGAGTAAAAAAGCAATTTCTTTATTCTTGGTGAGCAGACCACTGCAGCCCCTGTCAGCTTGTGTCACTGACTGTTACCAGCAATAGCCCCATCTTGGGGGGGTGAGCTTTATTTTATAACAGAGATTTACATCTTACAATGACAGTCTGTCATAAGACAAGGTTACACACTTCTTTTGGGGGTATTTAGTAATATTACAACACAGTTGTTCAAAACAACTTAAGAAGAAGTGAAAGAACCTATTACTGTTGATTAAACAAAAATCACAGACATTTGGAAAATAAAAATGATTACCAGTTTTCCTGAGTACAGACTATAAGTCAGCAGTTTGATAAAAATGTTGAAAGTTTGTTCTTTCAGCTTTGCATACACACTTAATTTTTTTATATGTAATTGTTATTAATAAACAATTAATCTTTAGTTCATTAGTTTAAGTAAGTCATATTAATAATCAATTAATCCATAGCCTAGTAATACAAACTAGTAGTATACTTATATTGTTAAAATGATTATACAGGCAATGGTTTCCCTCTTTTAACAATCTTAATGCATTCATATGGTTAACACAAAGAACTCTTATACTTGCAAATATATATACATATACATTTTCTTAGCATCAGCTGGTTTGCATAATAATATATTTTCCATCCACCCAAATGCACACAGATAGTAATCATCAAGGCATTTTAGATTTGTTTATCTAAGTACAAAAATAGGTCAAAAGGTCCTCAGTCCAAGATTCTTTGTTCAACTATTATTTAATATATTGATTCACATTTTTTTTATTATTCCACATTCACCCCTTTTTGAACAAAGAATAGTTCAAACAAAACAATCCTGATCGAGGGTGGACTGAGAAAAGGATTGGGGCTGGGAGAGAAGATGCATGCATTCTGTGTGGAGGAAATAAGCTTTAGTTACTGAGGCAGTGAAAAACTTCTGGATAAAATAACGGATTAACAGGATAAGACAACAGCCAATCAAGAGAATAACAGTTAAAGTAACTAAAAGGGAAACAAAAATGGATTTAAACCATCGGCCCCAAGAGCCGAAGGTGGATATAAACCATTCATCAAGAGGGGTATCAATGCCGGAGACGTAAGCCCCTAAAACGTATATACCCGAGTCATGCAAAGAAGGATTTTTCAGCGTTATTACAAGTGGATTACAATTATTTTCCATGCATTTGTCATTATTATGACCCTTAATTATAGAAAAATGAGTCTTAAGTCCATATTGTAGAGCCTTCCAGGGCTGATAACCCCAGTCATATTGTCCTGTATTTGCAAAAACCTCATTCCAATTTCCACGCTCAGATTCACTAGTCAAAAAACTGAAGTCAGATTCATAATAGGTGTAGGTCACACAGACATATTTTTCAGACCACCTCCACAGGGAGCAATGGCGCAAAAGTCAACTTGAAATGAAGCAGTCTCTTCTACTTGGAAAGTCAGTGTGGTAAGGTCCTTATGTTGTTGTTGTCCCAAAGTCAGATGAATAGAAAAGATTAGGACTAAAAGAACTATGAGTTTCATTTTATGCAATGCGATATGTGAATCCAGGCAGAGAGTCCTTCTACTTTAACAGCATGAGGGGTTGATAACAGCACTTGAAACGGTCCTCTCCAGCGAGGTGGTGCCAGTGCTTCCTTCGGGTGTCTCTGACCAGTATCCAGGTTCCCAGGGGAATCTGTGACTCCTTTGGTGGAGGACTGTTTCGCCAAGCCTGGTTAACCTGCTCGTGAACTTCCTTCAGGGATGCTCGGAGACCTGTAAGACTGGAGAGAAGATCATTGTCCACAGTATCCAGATTGACATTTCCAATAACCATGCCTATAGGCATGGGCCGTCCGGTCAGAATTTCGAATGGCGACAGTCCCAACTGCCGGTGTGTCCTCCCTCTCAGTCCCATTAAGGCCAGGGGTAAAGCGTCAGGCCAGGTTAAATTTGTCTGCTCACAGATTTTTGCCAATTTAGATTTTAGTGTGCCATTGCACCTCTCTACAATACCTCCACTTTGGGGATGGTACTTGTAGTAATGATGTACATTTATCTGAGGCCAAGTGGTCAATTCATTTATTACAGAGTTCACAAAATGGGTACCATTATCAGTCTGCAATTTCTGTGGTATTCCCCATCATGGAATGGTTTCTTTTATCAAGGCTTTTGCCACAGTTTTGGCGTCTGCATGTTTGGAAGGGAAAGCTTCCACCCATCGGGAGAACACATCGACAATTACCAAACAGTAACGGTAACCCTTAGACGGTGTTAATTCAATGAAGTCCATTTGGAGATGTTCGAATGGACCCATTGGGTTAGGTGTGACGGCAGGACTTACCTGGGTACCTTTACCTACATTAAATTTTTGACATAATGCACAGCGTCTGCAGAATTGCTCTGCATACGTGGAGAAACCTACGGCTTCCCAATGTGTTTCAACATCTTGAGTCATTGCATCCTTTCCAGCGTGGTCCAGGCCATGTGCGATTTTTGCCATACCTGGGAAAGAAGCCTTTGGGAGAAAAGGTTTGTTATTTTGCTTATGGGTCCAGACCCCATCAGAGAGGGATCCTTCTTTGGACCATTTTCTCTTTTCTCTGTCCGTGGCTGCACTCTGTAAAGAGATAATTTGATTATCAGGGTCTTTGTCATCTTTCTGTTGGAATAAAGAGACTGGTGTGTTATTATATGCTGCCTGTTTAGCAAAGTGATCAGCTAATTCGTTTCCTTTGCTGACAGGATCTTGTTTCCCAGTGTGGGCCTGGCATTTAACTATTGCCAGTTTTGATGGTTTGATTATGGCTTCTAAGAGGGATTCTATTAACTTTTGATGTTGGATGGGCTTGCCAGTACTGGTCTTGTAATTGTTATTAATAAACAATTAATCTTTAGTTCATTAGTTTAAGTAAGTCATATTAATAATCAATTAATCCATAGCCTATTAATACAAACTAGTAATATACTTATATTATTAAAATGATTATACAGTTAATGGTTTCCCTCTTCTGCGGTGGGTTGGCACCCTGCCCGGGATTGATTCCTGCCTTGTACCCGGTGTTGGCTGGGATTGGCTCCAGCAGACCCCCGTGACCCAGTGTTCGGATTCAGTGGGCTGGAAAATGGATGGATGGATGGGTTTCCCTCTTTTAACAATCTTAATGCATTGATATGGTTAACACAAAGAACTCTTATACTTGCAAATATATATACATATACATTTTCTTAGCATCAGCTAGTTTGCATAATAATATATTTTCCATCCACCCAAATGCACACAGATAGTAATCATCAAGGCATTTTATCTAAGTACAAAAATAGGTCAAAACGTCCTCAGTCCAAGATTCTTTGTTCAACTATTATTTAATATATTGATTCAAATTCTAGAAATTTGATTCTGTTCATCTGGACAAAGTTTTTAAGTGGGAGAAATATTTCGAGACTTATCCAAGTCTCTTCCTCAGTCTCAATTGACTGCAGGTTTCCCCAACCTTATAAACAGTACCTTTGCTTATTCACAAAGACTAGCACCATTGACAAAGGGCCAGTTGATCAGTGATATGCAAATTGTCCACTGATTAGTAGACGTGTGAGCCATTCATAGAGGGTTGAGGAATGGCTGCAATCACAGCATTGTAAGATGGCGACAGATGTACCCTTTGGCCCTCTCCTCTGTTCAGAGATGGTCGTTCCTTTTTCACGTAAATGGCCTCCTTGATTCCTCTCTCAAACCAGCGCTCCTCCCTGTCCAGGATGTGCACCTCTTCATCTTTAAAGGAGTGACCACTATCCTGTACATGTAAATAGACTGTGGAGTCCTGGCTTGACGAGGAAGCTCTTCTGTGTTGTGACATGCGCTTAGCCAGTGGCTGCTTGGTTTCCCCGATGTACAATTCACGGCACTCCTCCTGGCACTTAACTGCGTAAACTATGTTACTCTGTTTGTGCCGTGGGACCCGATCCTTGGGATGGACCAATCTTTGGCGTAGCGTGTTTTGGGGTTTGAAAGCCACTGAGACCTGGTGTTTCAAGAAAATGCGCCTCAGCTGTTCCGATACTCCTGACACATACGGGATCACTAAGGGTTTTCGCTTAGGCAGTGGATGTTCTTCCTCTCTCATGAATCGCTTGGAGCGTTCTTTAGGTGTCCTCCCTGCTTTGACAAAGGACCAGCTGGGATATCCACATTTACTCAGGGCCTTTTTGACGTGGTGTTCTTCTGCTTCCCTGGCCTCTGAGTCTGTGGGAATGGTGTTAGCTCTGTGTTGTAGAGTCCTAATGACACCTAGTTTGTGCTCTAGTGGATGGTGAGAGTCAAACCTTAGATACTGGTCCGTATGTGTGGGTTTACGGTACACATCCACTTTCAAATGTCCCCCGTTGACGATGGAAATTTCACAGTCTAAGAAGGCTAGCTTGTTATTTTTCATATCCTCTCTGGTGAACTTGATGTGTTTGTCCACCCTGTTGATGTGGTCTGTGAACTGTGGTACCTCCTGAGATCTGATTTTCACCCAGGTGTCATCCACATATCTGAACCAATGGCTCGGTGGTGTTCCAGGATAGGATGATAGAGCCCTCTTTTCCACTTCTTCCATATATAGATTGGCTACTATAGGTGAAACAGGGGAACCCATGGCACACCCGTGCTTCTGCCTGTAGTACTGGCTTTTGTATATGAAATATGTTGATTGAAGACACAGTTCCAAAAGCAGGCACACTTGGTCTGTGTTGAGAGAGGTTCTTTTAGTGAGCGTGGGGTCATTCTGTATTCAATTGAGACTGATGAAGAGACTTGGATAAGTCTCGAAATATTTCTCCCACTTAAAAACTTTGTCCAGATGAACAGAATCAAATTTCTAGGATTTCCTTACCTGGATTATTGAGCATGCATCGAGACATTGATTCAAATTATTTTTATTATTCCACAATGCTCATATTCTTGAACGGGCACTGTTACTGGGTAAAGCTGCACATTTCACTTTTTTGGTGATTTTTGACCTTTTTATTATCTCACACCTCTTGATAGGGTTAGTCAGCTCACCATCACCACTAATTAACAAATATCCAGATTGTCTACACAGTCCAACATTTTCAAGCCCATGTTAATATTTCATGCTGTCCATGGGTTTGACCCCCTGAGCCGTTTTTGGGGTCTTTCTGTGCGTTTCCCAGTTTTTGCCCCATTGAAGCAGTAACCATTGAGATGTTCTGGTGACGTTTTCTGGGTTTTTCCCGTTTTCGTTGTTTTCTGTCCTCACGGATGTCGCTCCCTATTGTTCTGTAAAGGGTGCTTCAGGGTTGCACTCATCATGTGCACACAGGACAATAAATTCACAAATTTCCCATTTTTTACCATCTGACATCTCAGACAGAAACTTTGTTTTCATGTGACTTTCATGTGGTTTGGTTAATTTCTTTCAAAAGTTGAGGGAAGGCCTCGGTGCATTTTCACTTCTTAATATAATAACACATTTTCTGTCTTTTTCAGGAATTAGAGCTTACAGTATGTAACTGAGCAAAGATGAGACTCGGCATCCTCTGTGGATTGAGTAGACGTGACGTAATGCGATGTGCGGATCAGCAAAGCCATGAGCCTGAAACTGGGTGGGCATCAGCAGGAGGAAATCTCATTACTGAATCCGAGAGATGGCGTACTTAGATATGAAGACAAAGAGATTTCACAGTATTTAGTGTTTTTATTATCATTCCATTACCATGTTGTTGAACACTGATGGATGTGGAGAAATATTTCAAATATTTTAAATTAAAAATTTCACAAAATCATATACAGTTGAATGCAGGAAGCAGAGGGTGATGGTGCGAGGAACCTCATCAGAACTGGCCGATGTTAAGAGTGGTGACCAGCAGGGGGCAGAGCAGGGGCTGCTGCTATTTTTAATATAAATGAATGATTTAGATAGGAATATACTGTAAGTAACAAGCTGGTTAAGTTTGCAGATGATACCAAGATAGGTGGATTAGCAGATAATTTGGAATTCTAAATATCATCACAGAAGGTCTTGAACAGCATACAGGCTCTGGGAGATTTGTGGCAGATGAAATTTAATGTCAGTAAATGTAAAGAATTACACATGGGAAGTAAAAATGTAAGGTTTGAATACACAATGGGTGGTCTGAAAATCGAGAGTCCACCTTGTGAGAAAGACTTAGGAGTTGTAGTGGACTCTAAGCTATCGACTACTAGACGGTATTCAGAAGTCATTAATAAGGCTCACATATAGTGCCTTGATGTGTGGAGTACAAGTCACAGGAGGTCCTGTTAAGTTTTATAACACACTGGTGAGGCTTCATCTGGAGTCCTGGGTGCTGTTTGGGTCTCCAGGCTATAAAAAGGACATAACAGCACAAGAAAAGGGGCACTTCCTTTTCATCTCCACAGTTTGTTGTTGCCTCCACACTGATGAGGTCCATCTTTGTCTCGTCTGTCCACAAGACCTTTTCCCAGAATTTCTGCAGGCTCTTTGAAGTCCTTTTTCACAAACTGTAATCTGGCCATCCTGTTTTTATGGTGTTCATCTAGCATTGTGGCCTCTGTGTTTCTGTTCCTGGAGTCTTCGGCTGATATTCGTCTCTGACACACACACACACACACACACACACATCGGCCCCCTGAAGGCTGAGTCTGAACTTCAAGGCTTTCCATATCCCTGGTGAGAAATGATTACCTAGCCAGAGTGCCACGTCTCACCAGGTATGCACTATGCAATATATCCCTTGGCCTTAGAGGGTAACACCACCACCCTGCTGTGATAGTTCAGATTCCCCCAGAGGCCTTTGAGAAATGTAGTCGCTCTTGGAGTCAGGGTGACCAGGGAGTGCTTGCTGGGACTAATACTCCTGAGGCTAGTTTAAGTAGAACTTCCATCACCTCAGTCAGAAGAACTTGGAGAGGACCAGAGACAACTGGACTTGGAGGTAGTGATGGCAGCAGAAAAGGAAGAAGAAGAAGTAGAAGAAGAAGAAGAAAGGAGGTCAGTAAATTATGGAAAAGTCAGAATGAGACATGGATAAGGAGATTGTAGTTATATACTTCAGCAGATGGCCTCAAAAAGTTAAGCTAAGTCCAGAGGAGCACAGACTCTTTAGTTTTGTTTTTCCTTCTTTTTTGAATTGTGTTCACTCCTTCTGTTAATACTTCCATTGTGGGCTTAATTTCAAGTACTACCTTGTCTTCTAATAACTGTGTCTGGACTGTCAGGGTATAGTTCTTCTTATATGGTCCACATCAAGAAGGTTTTTCAGATATGAATGAACTTATCATCAAAGGCAGATGCCTCCCTTAAGGAAAATACCGTATATTAATAAATTCAGTTTGAAGGACTGGGTTTGTGAGTGGCATGGTGAGAGAATAAGAAGCATTGCTGCTGCTCTGTTGCTGAACCCTGATTGATTTTCCAGCTGCGGAAACCTCTATTGGAAAACTCTATGCAAAAAAAAAGAAATAGCTACCCCTTATAAAAATGGGAATAACTATGGAAGAAGAAGAAGAACTGCCTTCATTTTGAAATTTGCATGTTCTTCCTGAGTGGACACCATTTTCTGGTCTTCCTCTTCAACTCTTAAAACAAGCAGAACGTACCTGACGTGGTGTGAGTGTCACTGAGTGGGGCGCTCTCTGTAGTGTTGGGTCCTGCCTTGCCACAGTGGGTGATGGAACAGACCTTAAACTATGAAACTTGCAACCTTAAACTATTACAAAAAAGTGGGTTATAAAAATTAATGAATGAAATAATTTATTTCTTTACATCTTTTTTGTAACATCAATGATACAGATTTCCCTGCTTCCCATTTTGTTACTGCACTGGAGCAAATCTGACCACCTCAAGTAAACCAGTCTCTAGGCTCTGAGGCCAGCCAACCTGCTAACAAAGTTAGTGACCTCAGATCCATGAGGACAGATGGCATCGACACTAAACAAAGGTGTAGAAAGGGAATGAAAACTGCACACTCCACTTGTCTCTTTCTTCTCTGCTCCAGGCTCCGTATATCCAGTTTGCGCCGACTTGCAGGTTCACCAAACTGAAAGAAAAAATAAATAAATAAAACAGATGAGGATTTGAGCGAGAACAGCAAAGGCGCCGAGCAAGGCCTGAAGGGCACAACTCCCAGCTCCTGCTCACGTGTACCAACAGAGACACTTTTGTAAATGGCTGCCAGAGAGTTCATCATGACTAGCATATCTGAACAATTTTGGAGAATGAGAATCTCTGGGTTAGACATGTGAAGTTGTGCTCTCCTTCATTTTTAAAATGTTTTGGTTTGTGTCACTACTTGTCAGGATATTAAATATCACTGATAGGAACAAATCCAGAAGGTGGAGAGAATGTGGTTGACCACCCAATCTCACCTGCAATAAGAAGACTGACAGATTCTGACTTCTGGGCTGTTGTTGAGGTGAGTGGGAAGACAACATCTGGTTATAGTATAGCAAAGTAGGAAAATCAAAGATAACAAAAGGCACTTTATACAATGAGCAAGATTACAAACATAGATAGATAGATAGATAGATAGATAGATAGATAGATAGATAGATAGATAGATAGATAGATAGATAGATAGATAGATAGATAGATAGATAGATAGATAGATAGATAGATAGAATCCAGAAAGTATTCCCAGCGCTTCGTCACTTTTTCCACATTTTGTTATGTTATAGCCTTATTCCAAAATTGATTAAATTCATTTTTTTCCTCAGAATTCTACACACAACACCCCATAATAACAACGTGAAAAAAGTTTACTTGAGGTTTTTGCAAATTTATTAAAAATAAAAAAAACTGAGAAAGCACATGTACATAAGTATTCACAGCCTTTGCCATGAAGCTCAGAATTGAGCTCAGGTGCATCCTATTTCCCCTGATCATCCTTGAGATGTTTCTGCAGCTTCATTGGAGTCCACCTGTGGTAAATTCAGTTGACTGGACATGATTTGGAAAGGCACACACCTGTCTATAGAAGGTCCCACAGTTGACAGTTCATGTCAGAGCACAAACCAAGCATGAAGTCAAAGGAATTGTCTGTAGACCTCCGAGACAGGATTGTCAAGAGGCACAAATCTGGGGAAGGTTACAAAAAAATTTCTGCTGCTTTGAAGGTCCCAATGAGCACAGTGGCCTCCATCATCCGTAAGTGGAAGAAGTTCGAAACCACCAGGACTCTTCCTAGAGCTGGCCGGCCATCTAAACTGAGTGATTGGGGGAGAAGGGCCTTAGTCAGGGAGGTGACCAAGAACCTGATGGTCACTCTGTCAGAGCTCCAGAGGTCCTCTGTGGAGAGAGGAGAACCTTCCAGAAGGACAACCATCTCTGCAGCAATCCACCAATCAGGCCTGTATGGTAGAGTGGCCAGACGGAAGCCACTCCTTAGTAAAAGGCACATGGCAGCCCGCCTGGAGTTTGCCAAAAGACACCTGAAGGACTCTCAGACCATGAGAAAGAAAATTTTCTGGTCTGATGAGACAAAGATTGAACTCTTTGGTGTGAATGCCAGGCATCACGTTTGGAGGAAACCAGGCACCGTTCATCACCAGGCCAATACCATCCCTACAGTAAAGCATGGTGGTGGCAGCATCATGCTGTGGGGATGTTTTTCAGCAGCAGGAACTGGGAGACTAGTCAGGATAAAGGGAAAGATGACTGCAGCAATGTACAGAGACATCCTGGATGAAAACCTGCTCCAGAGCGCTCTTGACCTCAGACTGGGGTGACGGTTCATCTTTCAGCAGGACAACGACCCTAAGCACACAGCCAAGATATCAAAGGAGTGGCTTCAGGACAACTCTGTGAATGTCCTTGAGTGGCCCAGCCAGAGCCCAGACTTGAATCTGATTGAACATCTCTGGAGAGATCTTAAAATGGCTGTGCACCGACGCTTCCCATCCAACCTGATGGAGCTTGAGAGGTGCTGCAAAGAGGAATGGGCCAAACTGGCCAAGGATAGGTGTGCCAAGCTTGTGGCATCATATTCAACAAGACTTGAGGCTGGAATTGCTGCCAAAGGGGCATCGACAAAGTATGGAGCAAAGGCTGTGAATACTTATGGACATGGGATTTCTCAGTTTTTTTATTTTTAATAAATTTGCAAAAACCTCAAGTAAACTTTTTTCATGTTGTCATTATGGGGTGTTGTGTGTAGAATTCTGAGGAAAAAAATGAATTTAATCCATTTTGGAATAAGGCTGTAACGTAACAAAATGTGGAAAAAGTGATGCGCTGTGAATACTTTCCGGATGCACTATAGATAGAGATCAGGATTATTTTTAGGATTAATTTAACTAGATTCGTATTTTCTAGTCTCCATCCCTGACTCAGTGCCCATTTGGATTCCTATGTGGGGGCTGATGGATGTCACCCCTTGTCACCCATAGCAGGTATCCAGACTTCAACAACTGGTTGGGGGGATTCTCCATGGTGTCCTGAACCGGTGTCCTGACACCCCTTCATGTACATAACACCAACATCATTATCACACCTTCTGCACCCCAGTTGTGGGTACCCCTCAGTGTCCAGAGCACACATCCCTTAACTTTCATAAATGGCTCCCCTTGGTGGCTGCCGATGTCGCCTAATGGATTGACCGGCTCTGTCCTGACTTGCGTTTTTGATAGACTTGCTCTTTGGTCAGACCACCATCCTGACTCTGCCTAAGATGGTCCTTCCACACACAGTCAGGTACTTTTAGAAGACAAGCAACTGAAGCCCCAGACAGGTGACCTCCATTAAACTAATTCTAGGACTTCTAAAGCTATTTACTTGCCCCAGTGATGATTTAGGTGCCTCGTATTAAATTGGGTGAATCGTAATCATCTATTTCGTGTTTTGTATTTTTAATTACCTTACACCGCTTTGTAGAAATTTGTTTTCACTTTGACCTTAAAGGGTGTTTTCCGTTAATAATCAGTGCCAACAAGTTAAAGTCCACTGTGATTCAATTTTGTATAATAAGAAAAATATGAAACTTCTAAGGGGGTGAACACTTTTTATTGGCACTGTAATATTGTCCTCCATTCATATGTAAATATATTAAACAACAATTTTGAAGGTGTTATCTGAAATAGACTGATTGATTGATTTGACACGTGTGTTCATTTCCTGCCCGCCACTCTTACCCATTTTGCCAGTCACCACTTGGTCCATTTTACACTTCAGGATCTGAAATATAGAAAAAAAAAAACAATCTTTATTTCCATGCAGAATCAGAATCGATTTATATCTTTGCTTTAAATCAACCCTAATCCTTCCCCTGCCTGCAGTTTCTCTGAATCTTGTTAATGCCCAATGCCCACAGGATGGCACATATTTAGTCATTCGCTGCATCAGTCTGTACCCTGGGTGGTCAGTCCCTTTGTTATTCTACACCACATCATCCTCTGTCGACCCCAACAATTGCATCTCCTTTCCTCAGGCACTTACCCCAGGTGACCACTTTGGAGTGGTCCAGGCTGCTGTGCTCCACCATGCAGGAGTAGCTGTGCCCTTTCTGCGGCGTGAAGCGGACACTCTGCGTCAGCTGGAATCGCCAGTCCCGGTTGAACTGCAGGTCAGTGGTGGTCGTGTTAGGAATCGGAAATTCGTCCTTCATCAGGTGGATTTTAATATTGGGAGGATGGAACCCGCTGACGTAGCAAATGAGGACATTTTCTTGCCCGTACACTCCCGGGTAGTGGCTGTAAATCTGGACTTTTGGGGCAGCTGAAAAGGGAGAAAGATGCCGTCCTTTAAACGGGATCCTCGAGATCTGCTAAGGCTAGATTAGGTATTTATAAGCATCAGGTGAATGTATTCTTATTCTCACACTCTTAATTAACATTTGCTTCAAGGACACATAAAAATATTTGCATCCAAAATGATGTAATATAAACCAAAGCCAACTCAGAGCAGCGTCTTATTTGACGAGTTTCGTTGGTTTTGATTTGCAACCCCCGCCCCGCCCCTGTGTCGACTCCTCCCTTCACTCCGCCCTCTCTTTTTTTTTTTGCGAGCAGACGCTGAATTGAAATCACGTGATTTCTCGTTATTTCTTTTAGATTCCTGTTATCCCTAGAACGCGCGTGCGCGTGTCCGTCTGGTGAAAATGAAAGTTAAATGGAAATCCCCTTGATTTCTACATAAACAACATGAACCGGTTATGTTGACTGAACAACAGACTCGCCATATGACACCATTGACCATCCTAATCTAAAACAGGCTGTCAGGGGCGGGGCGTAGCACCTGGGGTGCGGGCAGAATCCGCTCTGGACGGGACGCCAAGTTTATCACCCCGGCCAATCTGAGACTCGTCGGTCAACATCACGTACGATGGTCTTGAGTAATAAACCGATGGCCTGGAGACGACTCCACACTCAAACTTGGAGAGTGTACGTCTGGTCATCAGTTAGGCGGCGAGTCAGACCCCGGTGCTGTGACCGTTAGACGCCATAACGACCGAGCAATCCGAAAATGTCTCACTGTCTTTATATGGGAGTCGAATGTTTTTCAGTGAGCGCTAGAATGGGCTTTATCACTTTAAAATAACGAGCCTATAGCGTTAGTCAGTTTGTCAACAGCATGTTCGTGTGTGATAAGGACCCTCACGGGCTCCCGTTGGCCCGCCCATGTATAGTGTGATTCACCGAAACTATTTAAAAAATACGCAGCACAGTATAATGCCATTAAGAAATCAGAAATTCTAAGAGTTAGATGGAAAAAAGTTAAAATGCTGGGACAATCTCAGAATAAGAAAAGTCTGAAGAAATGAAAGAAAAGCGAAAAACGCCCGGTTATCTTCCCGATTCTTACTTCACAACTTTGTCTCATGTTCACCGGGAAAAGGGAACGTTTAGCCCGCTGTACTTCACTCAGGTTCTCACAATCATCTGTCAACAACTTTCATTACTATTACAATTAATACAATATTATTAATTTACACACATTTAAAACACTGTGTCTAATGCGAAGTGAACCGTTTTAAATACGAAAGAAGTCAAATTATAGACGTTCTTTCGAGACGTGTGATGATATATAGTGCATGGAGTAAAGCACCTTGAGCCAGATAGATAGATAGATAGATAGATAGATAGATAGATAGATAGATAGATAGATAGATAGATAGATAGATAGATAGATAGATAGATAATATAAAAATGAAAATGCAAAAACACTATGTAATAGAGAGAGAGAGATGCTTTACCTGTAGAAGCCCCTCCTGCGAGCAGGTGACATAAGAACAAGGTGACAACAAGAAGACGTTTCATGGCCATTTCGGCGTCGCACTATGAAGTTGACGGACGGCTGATCACGCCAGACAAGCACTTCGGAGGTCTCCGGTGTCTTTAGTTTCGAGGCCGCCCGCCTATTCTCTGTTCCCGTTTTCTCGCCCTTCAGGAAATCCCTGTCCGCGTCGGAATGCAGCCGGCACCTACCAACTGCTGCTGGAAGTCCCCGTAAACAACGATAGACTTTGCCAAGGGTTTTTGAATGTCGAAACCGGTTACTTTTATTCTTAATGTTCGCTTTGGGAACAAAATTCAGTTTAATATTCCAAGGGCAATTGGTTTTAATAAAACGTTTTCATCATCCGGATGCTTGGCGGCGCAGAGGTCAGCAGTCGGTTTGAATCACAGTCTGGATATGGTCAGCTATTTGTGGAATTTGCACGTTCTCCCCCCCGATGTTCATAAATTTTCCTCAGTACTCCATTTTTCCTCCCACACACTAAAAACGACCAAGTAAGGTTAATTGATTAAAATCAACAAAGTGATTGCGTCAGTGTACCCCGTGATGGAGTGGCATCCCATGCTAGAAAGATTCCCTCCCGCTTTGAGCCCCAGGCTTGGCACCCCTTCAGCTCAAACTGCATTGCAGGTCTTCTAGGGGTCTGCAGTGAGACTGTGATTACACCTCCTTGTGGCTCGAGCCACATCTTCTATAGACGACGCTGTGTATATAGTTAGACGACCGGTTATCTTTTAAACTTTTAAGATTCTTTTAATTCCACAGAGAAACCACTGAAAAAAAAATAAAGTGGTCGTTCTCTTTATTTATCTAATTTAAGGCAATATTATTTAAAATTATTATGTTCGCTGAGATTAAATATCTTTTCTAGTTACCTTGAATTAAGTCCATTAGTTATCACATTAACAAGATTAAATCGTGTTGATTTAACTTAAAATAAGCAAGTTTTGCATGTGATTAGAGCAGGGGTCTCCAACTCCAGTCCTGGAGAGCTACTGTGGCTGCAGGTTTTCATTCTAACCCTTTTCGTAATTACTGAACAGATTTTTTGCTGCTAATTAACTCTTCGCCAGAATTTTAATTGATGTACAACTTAAGACTAGGCCCCCTTAATTATTTATTTTTTCCTTAATTAGCAACCAAGCAATATTAAGACACAAAATGAACCAACACATGAAAAACAACCTGCGTCCATCACACAATAACTGAAAATAAAGAAGGGTGAAGGTCTCAGTGATGTTGATCTGCTCAGGTCCACAAAACATTTTTTAAAAACAGTTCTGGAGATGTCTGCCATGGCAGAATGAGCGTCATAGAATTAATTAACGGGTTTAATTAGCAACGAGAATTGGCTTCGAATTAAGAAACTGAATGAAGTTTGGAGTTTTAGGCCCCCAACTTAGTTGGTCATCTGTTGGCTCACATCAAATTTAAATGTAGGTGCCGTTTAATGAAAAAGGAATCCATTCAGCGGTCAGTCTCAGGAAAAGTCAATCAAAATAAAGGGAAATAGTTAATTAGCAGCAAAAACTGGTCACTAATTAAGAAAAGAATTAGAATGAAAACTTGCAGTCATAGTAGTTCTCCAGGACTGGAGTTGGAGACCCCTGGATTATAATATATATGCATATGGAACCGTCCCTTGTATTGCTTTGCTGTACTAATGAAGACAGACCTGGACCGCCACATGCAGTCGTGGGCACCACGTCACAATACTATCTATCTATCTATCTATCTATCTATCTATCTATCTATCTATCTATCTATCTATCTATCTATCTATCTATCTGCGCACGAGTTCTGCAGCTTTAAGAAACCCCCAAACACCGCTTCTGAACTGCAGACTTTATGATTGGCTCCCGAGGATCATCTTAAACCAATCGCTACTCGCCAGTAATTTCTTGGCGGTGTTCTTAAGCGAAGTCGCTCTTTATCTGCGTTTGTTGTAATGTGCTCCCAAACTGACTTCTTTGCTTTTTATTTCATTATATAGGATATGTAGTTATTATTACAATTTCTATATTTGCTGCTATACAATTTAACTAAGTTTCGTTGACTAAGTAGAAAAGATTTACGAAAAAAACGCGATTACTTGACTGCACATTTCAAAAAGGCATGCAGCATTATTATTATTGTATATTTGGCTGATGCCTTTTAAAAAGGCGTCTTACATTTATGTTACAGCTTTTAACAGATATTTTTCTTGTACAGTCGACAGATTAAGTTATTAGCTCGGGGTCACAGAAGAGTAATAATATCTCTAAAGTAAAAAATATGTATAAAGACTTCAAATAACAAGAAACACTATTAAATGAGTTGTGTTGCGGTAAATCCAGCAGAAATATGTGCAATGTGAATTTAGATTGATTCGACTTCTGTGTAGTTAATGTTTACTAATCGTTATATTTAATGTTTGCATATTTAAGTAGGCGATATTCTCGCTGCAGGTCCTTTTTACTTTATTGCATTTCTTAGATTATGTGCGATGAGTGTCATCTAGTGGACATTGTCTAGAATTGCATTGCATTGTAACAACTGTTAGTTTTTATTGTATGGAGGAAGTTAATACTTGCTTGTATTTGTTGCATCAAGTTATGGTTTAGAAAACTCCCTCATATTTAGATTACCGTAAGAATATCACTCATCTTTGATCTTATTTCTGACTGCAGACGGACTAATCTGGAAGAAACTATGAACCTCTATTAATACACAACACTTCCATACATGGGAGGAAAACCTGAACAGCCATAGAAAAAATGTAATGGAGACTTCACTAGAAAATGTAGACGAGTGAAGAATTCGGTCCAGGATGCTGAATCCGTGAGGCATGAGCACTAACCTCTGCACCACTGTGCATCCTTCCAATATTTGTATTACACTGTTGCTGTGTTCATTGTCATCCCCAAAATGTGTGTGTCAAGTTAAATGGAGACATTAAGCTAGCCCTGTTTGTGTGGCTATGGATGTGGACACGCATGTCCTTCTATCCACGATTTGTTCCTACTTTGGTCTCAGAGCTGCTGACTTCGGCTCCACACCACCAATTTAAACCATGAAATTAAGAAGTGAACCGTTTTGTTAAAGTGCTTGTCAGATGTGGTAGCCAGCTGATAATACATTTTAAGTGTGAGGCTTTGTCGGCTCCAGTTTTAACATTTAATTCTCTTAATCCTACTCGCCTTGCGAATGAGCATCAAATAAAAGCAAGGCGAGCTGAAATTGTTCCCTTACTTTTTATATGATAAGAATATTATTGTCATAATAACATTTACGACTGATCTCATATATCCATCCATCCATTATCCAACCTGCTGAATCCAAACACAGGGTCATGGGGGTCTGCTGGAGCCAATCCCAGCCAACACAGGGCACAAGGCAGGAACCAATCCCAGCAGGGTGCCAACCCACCGCAGGACACCCACACACCAAGCACACACTCGGGCCAATTTAGAATCACCAATCCACCTACCCAGCATGTCTTTGGACTGTGGGAGGAAACCCACGCAGACACGGGGAGAACATGCAAACTCCACGCAGGGAGGACCCGGGAACGAACCTCAGGTCCCCAGATCTCCCAACTGCGAGGCAGCAGCGCTACCCACCGCGCCACCATGCCGCCTGATCTTATATAAATGTTTCAAAAGGTAAACTGAGTTCTTTATTTTTCCTTCATTGGCTCTAGCAGTAATCTGTTTAAAGTTTCATATTTCCGTTAGTCATACAGATGCCTGTCTTCGGATATGTCCGGTAAACTCGAGCCATTTCACCCTCTGCCCACACATGAATCACATCTCCGGACAGCTTCAGCTCTTTCCGACCGTGTCCCACGTGATCACGTTTGGCCCTGCACTGCCCACAGCCTTCCTGGTTACAGTCATGATTGTCTAATTCTGTCTCTTTAGTTTCCTGGTTGTCGCCACCGCACGCACACTTCTAAGATTACAAGTGTTTGATGTTTTGGTGCTGGGCGATGTCGCATTTCCCCCCCACGTCTTCAAATCAAACCTTTGTACTACTAAGTATTAGTAAGTTTGACATTATAAGTTAATAACAGGGTGGCACAGTGGCGCAGTGGGTAGCGCTGCTCCCTCGCAGTTAGGAGACCTGGGTTTGCTTCTCGGGTCCTCCCTGTGTGGAGTTTGCATGTTCTCCCCGTGTCTGCATGGATTTCCTCCTGGTACTCCGGTTTCCTCCCTCAGTCCAAAGGTTATGTGCATTGGCGATCCTGAATTGTCCCTAGTGGGTGCTGTGTGTGTGTGTGTGTGTCCTGTGGTGGGCTGGCACCCTGCCCAGGGTTTGTTTCCTGCCATGCGCCCTGTGCTGGCTGGGATTGGCCATGAGACCACCCAGCCCCCTCTAGGCATTCTACCTAACATCAATGACCTCTATCTGTCCTCATGGTATTCAGGGTTCTCATGGAAGAACTTGATGATGATGGTCATGTGGACTTCTGGCCTTCAATCCATCAATGGAGGGACATCACGGTGCTTTGATCAGGTGGTAGCGATGCAGAAAACTGGAAAAAGAACAGAAGAGAAAGTATGGGTTAGTACGGATTTTGAATATGAATACCATGAATAATTATCTATCTATCTATCTATCTATCTATCTATCTATCTATCTATCTATCTATCTATCTATCTATCTATCTATCTATCTATCTATCTATCTATCTAATACGCTAAAATGCCTTTCTATCTATCTAATCCTGCCAACTACGCTTCTATCTATCTTATCTAATCCTGCTAACTATGCTAAAATATCTATCTATCTATCTATCTATCTATCTATCTATCTATCTATCTATCTATCTATCTATCTATCTATCTATCTAATACGCTAAAATGCCTTTCTATCTATCTAATCCTGCCAACTACGCTTCTATCTATCTTATCTAATCCTGCCAACTATGCTAAAATATCTATCTATCTATCTATCTATCTATCTATCTATCTATCTATCTATCTATCTATCTATCTATCTATCTATCTATCTATCTGCGTACGAGTTCTGTAGCTTTAAGAAACACCTAAACGCCGCCTCTGAACTACAGACTTTTTGATTGGTTCTCTAGGTTCATCATAAACCAATCATTGAACGCCAGTAATTTCGTAGAGACGTTCAAGTAAGCGAAGTCGCTCTTTTTCTCATTTTGTTGTAATGCGCACACATAATGCACGATGAGTACTTTGTCCTCAAATTTCATTATGTAATGTATGTTGTTATTTTTTGCAATTTCTATACTTGCATTTATAAAATTTAACTAAGTTTCGGTGACTTAATAGAAAAGTTTTACGGAAAAACATTTTTAAAAGCTGACATAACGCATTATTATTATTATTATTATTATTATTATTATTATTATTATTATTGTTGTTGTTGTTTTGTTGACGCCTTTTTGAAACGTGACTTTCATTTATGTCACAACTATTAATATATGTATTTGTTGTGTAGTGCACAGATTAAGTGATTAGTTCAGGGTCACAAAAGAACAATATCTCTAGCACTCAGTTAGTAAAGCCACTAATGTTAAATTATGTATAAGGACTTCAAATAACGACGGCACGGTGGCGCAGTGGGTAGCGCTGCTGCCTCGCAGTTGGGAGATCTGGGGACCTGGGTTCGCTTCCCGGGTCCTCCCTGCGTGGAGTTTGCATGTTCTCCCCGTGTCTGCGTGGGTTTCCTCCGGGTGCTCCGGTTTCCTCCCACAGTCCAAAGACATGCAGGTTAGGTGGATTGGCGATTCTAAATTGGCCCTAGTGTGTGCTTGGTGTGTGGGTGTGTTTGTGTGTGTCCTGCGGTGGGTTGGCACCCTGCCCGGGATTGGTTCCTGCCTTGTGCTCTGTGTTGGCTGGGATTGACTCCAGCAGACCCCCGTGACCCTGTGTTCGGATTCAGCGGGTTGGAAAATGGATGGATGGATGGACTTCAAATAACAGGGAATACTAATAAATGAGTTGTGTAGCGGTAAAACCGGCAGATATTTATGTTGTGTAAGTTTGGATTGACTCGACTTTTGTGTAGTTAATGTTTAATAATTAGTGTATTTAAAGTTTGATCTCTGGATATGTAAGTAGACCACAGGTGTCGAACTCCAGGCCTGGTGGGCCACAGTGGCTGCAGGTTTTCATTCTCACCCTTCTCCTAATCGGTGACCAGTTTTCACTGCTAATTAACTCCTTTTCCCTTCATTTGAATAGCCGTGTTTTTAAGGATTCAGCCCTCTTAATTGATTCTTTTCTTCATTAAATGGCAGCCAAACAGAAATGACATGTGAAACAAGCCAACAGGTGACCAGCTAAACTGGGTTTTCAAACTCCAACCAGTTTCTTAATGAGAAACCAATGTTTGCTGTTAATTAAACATGTTACTTAATTCCACAGCTTGCTGCTGCTCTCATTTTGCTACCGCAGACATTTCCCAAACTGTTGATTTTCTGTTTCTGATTATCGACCTGAAAGATCAACCTTACCGAGACCCTCACCTTTCTTTATGTTCAGATAATGTCATTAGCTGGTCACCTGTTTGCTCGTTTTGTGTCTCATTATTGTTTGGCTGCTAATTAAGGAAACAAAGAACTAAGGGGTCTGAATCGAGTTAATTAAAACTAAGGCAAAAGAAGTTAATTAGCAGCAAAAACAGGTCACTAATTAAGAAAGTGATTAGAATGAAAACCTGCAGCCATTGTGGCCTTCCAGGACTGGAGTTCGACACCCCTGAAGTAGACGATATACTCGCTGCTTGTCATTTTTATTCAATTTCTTAGTTAGGAAAGACGAGCTCAGTTTGGTGGAGAGAGTCTGCCATCTGGTGGGCTTTTAGACGAAAGGCATGGTATTGTAACAACTGTTACTTTTTATTGTACGTAAGAAGTTAATTCTTGTTTGTATTTGTTACAGTGGGCTATTTAGTTATTCTATGCCTTAAACCAGTCCCTCATATTTAGAATACCATAACAATATTACTCAACTTTAATCTCATTTCTGACTGCAAACGCGCTAATCGGGAATAAACTACGAACCTAATAATACACAACACTTTCATACGCGGAAGGAAAATCTGAAGAGCCATAGAAGAAAGTCACGGAGACTTGGCTAGAAAATGCAGACGACTGCAGAATTCGGTCCAGGATGCTGAATCAGCGCTAGTCTCAGCATAATGGTGCCTCCCTCCAATATTTGTATTAGACTGTTGCTGTTTTGTCATCCCAAAAATGTGTGTGTAAAGTTACTCGGAGACACTAAACTGGCCCTGTCTGTGGGGTCGTGGATGTAGACACCACTGTCTAAGGTTTGTTCCTGCTTTTGGCTCAGTGCTGCTGACTTCAGCTTCACACCACAAATATAAAGCATTGAATGAATTAATAAGTCAACCGGTCTATTTGTCAGATTTGATAGCCATTCGGCTTTGTCGACTCTTGTTTTAACATTTAATTCTCTTAATTCTACTCGCACAAGTCAAGAGTGGAAGCGAGACGAGTTGAAATTGTTCTGTTCCGTTTCAAAAAGTAAGTCAAGTTCTTTATTTTTCCTTCATTGATTCTAGCAGCAATCTGTTTAAAGCTTCATATTTCCGTTAGTCATACAGATGCCTGTCTTCGGATATGCTCGGTAAACTCGAGCCGTTTCACCCTCTGCCTCGTCACATCTCCGGACAGCTTCGGCTTTTTCCGACTGTGTCCCACGTGATCACGTTTGGCACTGCGCAACCTTCACGCTTACAGTCACGCGTTTCTAATTCGGTCTCTTTAGTTTCCTGGTTGTCGTCACCGCACGCACACTTCTAAGATTACAGTCTTTGGACGTTTAGATGCTGGACTGTTTCTTTCGCGTTTTCCCCAAATCGTCAAATCAAGCCTTAATATCTCGAAGTATTAGTACATTTGGCATTATAAGTTAATAACTAACGCCTGTGTTTATAGAAACTCATGTGCCAGCGATAAACATCGCGCTTCGCTCGCAGGCAGGCTAAAGTCGTCACTTACTGCAAAGTTTCAATTCCAAAAGATGGAAGCGACTTTTCTTATTCTTTTTTGCGTTTAATGTCACACATTTTTGTTGGAATAATCAGAGTGTATTCATTAGTTTTTTAGCTGGCTGAAAAATTTCGAAACTTACAGGAGAATCGTTAACGATGCCAGCAACAACCTTTGGCAGTGTCACGAAATGCCAAAATAATGCCAATTCCGCGGCCTTCTTCTATTCTAATTATCACTAGAATTATGTCACAGTCGCCGGCAAACAAATAACCCATTAAAATTTTTGAATATGTCAAGCCTCTTAAATTAATAGACTTCATTCCTTATATTCGTATTTAGATATACTGTCATAAACCTGTAAAAAATATACACATGGTAAATTCATTTCTAACAAAATAAAAATAATTTTACATTTTTCGGTTTAGTTTGTTTGCATATATCTAAATTCTTTTGTATCTTTCCACTGAAGCTATTTTTCTTAGTAAATCTGGGTTCTTGGATGAATATGAATAGAAATCTTTACATAGCGTGCTATGGAAATTGAATCTTGTGAGCATTAGCCCCTTAATTGAATTCATTCATAGTGAGAGCATTTCTGTCTTTGGACCACTGCATCTCCACCATTGAACATACAAAAGCATTATGTGGTGGCATGGAAAAGAAACCTTGAGCAAAAATGTATTCTTACAATGGCTAAAATAAATAGCCCACCTTACATTACAAGGAACAGAAATGTCAGTATCCTTTCTTCTACAGATTTTTTTCCTCTTCTTCTTTAGGCTGCTCCCGTTAGGCATTGCCACAGCGGATCATCTTCTTCCATATCTTTGTCCTCGTCATCTTGTTCTGTTACACCCATCACCTGCATGTCGTCTCTCACCACATCCATAAACCTTCTCTTAGTCCTTCCTCTTCTCCTCTTCCCTGACAGCTCTATCCTTAGCACCCTTCTCTCGTTATACCCCTCATTTCTCCTCTGCACATGTCCAAACCAACGCAATCTCGCCTCTCTGACTGTCTCCCAACCATCCCACCTGAGATGACCCTCTAATGTTCTCATTTCTAATCCTGTCCATCCTTGTCACACCCAATGCAAATCTTAGCATCTTTAACTTTGCCACCTCCAGCTCTGTCTCCTGTGCCACCGTCTCCAAACCCATATAACATAGCTGGTCTCACTAGCGTCCTGTAGACCTTCCCTTTCACTTTTGCTGATACCTGTCTGTCACAAATCACTCCCGACACTCTTCTCCACCCATTCCACCCTGCCTGCACTCTCTTTTTCACTTCTCTTCCACAATCCCCATTACTCTGTACTGTTGATCCCAAGTATTTAAACTCATCCACCTTCAACAACTCTACTCCCTGCATCCTTACCATTCCACTGACCTCCCTCTCATTCACACACATGTATTCGGTCTTGGTGGTCCTACTGACCTTCATTCCTCTCCTCTCTAGAACATATCTCCACCTCTCCAGGGTCTCCTCAACCTGGAGATCACAATGTCATCAGCAAACATCATAGTCCACGGGGACTCCTGTCTAATCTCATCTGTCAACCTGTCCATCACCATTGGAGACACTGTCAGAAGCCCATGATTACTGGCATCAGTAGAAACTCCAAAAAATGGTACGTTCTGCAGGGACTTTAAAACTTCTTCTGCCGAAAGGTCTTCTAAGACAGAGTGGCTTCAGTCTTTGTTTTTGCACAGGATAACTCTGAATCAGAGCATATCGATCTTAAGATTTCTGCTGAACAGAAATGTGCTGTTGTTAGATTTTGAGATTCTTATATCGTTTTTTTAATTAAATTAAGAACTCGTGTCCCGCGAGACGAGACTTTGTGCCAAAAGATTTAACCACAGCCAGGGCTGGAAATAAAAGACAAAGAGTAGGACAGCTGCTGTACAGGCTTTTAAACATTCGAAGTGCCATGTGAGATGTGGATCATGTGGCCTGGCGGCAGCAGCAAGCCAGCAGCTGATCGAGTGAAGAGGAGGTAAAAACAAAACTGTATTTGTTACCCATTGTGTCACCGTTTAAGAGGGGGTTTCAAAGGAGCAACTGCATCTCCTTGGGGTGCGTTCAGCCCCCCTCTTCACAACGTGAGCAGCAGAGATGCGAATTGGCTGGCACGTAGATAGATAGATAGATAGATAGATAGATAGATAGATAGATAGATAGATAGATAGATAGATAGATAGATAGATAGATAGATACTTTATTAATCCCAAGGGGAAATTCACATACTCCAGCAGCAGCATACTGATACAAAAAACAATATTAAATTAAAGATTGATAATAATGCAGGTAAAAACAGACAATAACTTTATATAATGTTAATGTTTGTGGTGGGCTTTAAAAGCAGGAGCCTGGAAGGGGCGGAGTCAATTGTCCTCACTGGGCATCTTTTAAGTGCTGTGGAGGGAAAAAGAAGAGGAGAAAGTTAGCTCAGCAACCCTGGGTGGTAACACCTGCTTCTGATGAGCCCTGAGGTTGATCCACAGATGTGCATGTGTGACATCTGATAATGTCATGAGTGGCGTTTCCACATTTTAAGTGAGTGGGCTGCAGGGAACTTGTGAGGAGCCTGCAATGGAAGGCTTCATGTGGTTATAATGAAGTCATTTGGGTTGACCATCAGCGTTTCCTTGCTCACGAATTTCAAACTTAACTGGAATCGATGCATTTGGAATGGGTCACTTGGTGAACTACCACATATGGACCAACCCAGCAAGGAAGTAAACGGTGGGCATAGTCAATAATTAGGACTAAGTCTCCTGGTCTGTAAGGCACATACCTCATACAACGATCCTAAACCTGCAGTTGCTGATATTGTTGCCCCGTCTCCAAACGCAGATGCTGCCTGAAAAGCTTGACATAAGCGGCCGTAAGCATATTTGCATATTCAGCTGGTGTTCCAGTGTACTTGGAAGTCCCTTAATGATGTCTCGTCTATATTTATCTATCTGCTTGTAACATTGTGGTTGACATATAGCAGAGATATTGGCACTGCTGATTTACAGCTGAAGCATTCTTGATTTAAATTTGATTAGATACACGTTATTTGTCCCGAAGGGGAAATTAAAATTTTACAGAGGCTCAAGAGAAGATAAAAAGATAAAAAAAAAAGTATTATATATTTATATATAAACCCATGCATGCACATATGGGGACTACCTTCCTGGCTCTGTTGTGGTAAGCAATACCACCCCAGAACGAGAGGGGACGCCGACGCTAACCTTATTTCTCCTCCCTCATCCACAGCCAAGAAAAAGTGTCCAAGAGGGATGACTGACCCCACCCATCATGTGAGAAACCCCGCCCCTTCTGATCCCAAGACTATAAAGCCGGCTCGTTCTCATAAGGTGGTGTCAGATGCCACACTGCCTATCCCAGAGAACAGAGCTCCACATGCTAGCTGCTGCCAGAAAGTTTAACTATTTATGAATTTCTTTTTCACGGCTGCGTGCGCAGTTTGTTATTAAATGGGGCTACCAGGGTTGTCTGCCTTCCCGGTCACTTCTTACTATATAATAAACAAACACCCCCATCACACATACCCACTAAATTCATACCTGGTGGCATGGATCGTGGACTATCTTACAGACAGACCTCAGTATGTGCGTCTTGGGAACTGCAGGTCTGACATTGTGGTCAGCAGCACAGGAGCGCCACAGGGGACTGTACTTTCTCCGGTCCTGTTCAGTCAACATACATCGGACTTCCAATACAACTCGGAGTCCTGCCACATGCAAAAGTTCGCTGATGACACTGCTATCGTGGGCTGCATCAGGAGTGGGAGTATAGGAACCTAATCAAGGACTTTGTTAAATGGTGCAACTCAAACCACCTACACCTGAGCTGGTGGTGGATTTTAGGAGGACCAGGCCCCTCCTGGACCCCGTGATTATCAGAGGTGACTGTGTGCAGATGGTGCAGACCTATAAATACCTGGGAGTGCAGCTGGATGATAAACTGGACTGGACTGCCAATACTGATGCTCTGTGTAAGAGAGGACACAGCTGATTATACTTCCTTAGAAGGCTGGCGTCCTTCAACATCTGCAATAAGATGCTGCAGATGTTCTATCAGACGGTTGTGGCGAGCGCATTCTTCTACGTGGCGGTGTGCTGGGGAGGCAGCATAAAGAAGAGGGACGCCTCACACCTGGACAAACTGGCGAGGAAGGCAGGCTCTATTGTAGGCACGGAGCTGGACAGTCTGACATCCGTGGCAGAGCAACGGGTGCTGAGCAGACTCCTGTCAATCATGGAGAATCCACTGCATCCACTGAACAGGATCATCTCCAGACAGAGGAGCAGCTTCAGCGACAGACTGCTGTCACCGTCCTGCTCCACTGACAGACTGAGGAGATCATTCCTCCCCCACACTATGCGACTCTTCAATTCCACCCTTTGGGTTGGGGGGTAAACGTTAACATTATACAAAGTTATTGTCTGTTATACCTGCATTGTTATCACTCTTTAATTTAATAGTGTTCTTTATCAGTATGCTGCTGCTGGAGTATGGGAATTTCCCCTTGGGATTAATAAAGTATCCATCTATCTAAAGAACATAAGAACTTCTAACTTGGAAAATGAAGAGCTGCTGTGGTCAATAACAGGCTTGTAGGTGGCAGTGAGATGGCCAGACCTGTCCAGATGTACCACAAGTTTTCATCTAAAGACTTTTAACATTTCAGTAGAGCAGGTCTAGCTTGAAGGGTCCACCAAAGGCTCATGACGTTCATTAGAAGTCTGTTCAACCAGTCAACAGCATTCAGAATGACTCATCTTTAGAGTCTTCACAACAGAGTGAATCATTTCTGTTGTAAAGTATAATAATAAGCGTTTACCATGATGATGAAAGCCCCTCCTAGTCAGTAACATGGACTGCTTTTGAAGGTCTGGATGGCACATTTCAGCTTTATTTGTAACCTTCTTGCTTTGTTACCATCTCTTATTCACATAGGTCTCCAGACCCTTTTCAACTTTAATAGTAATACATTTTATTTAATAGGTACCTTTCTTAACACTCACGGTCACCTTACAACAGCGGTTCTCAAACTGTGGGGCATGCTGAAGTAACAAAAAAAGGGGGCGCGAATGTTGCCATATGTGGCGTAAGTTCACTATTCCTAGGGAAATGTTAAACTCGTAGCAGTGCATCAGCAGCGAAAAATATGGGAATAATTTTTATTGGGGTTTGAAAAAAAAACGTTGGGGGGGGGGGGGGGGGGGCGCGATTAAAACTTATGAAAACTCGGGTTGCAAATACTTAACGGTTGAGAAACGATGCCTTACAATGAAATGGAACAATAGTAGTAAGATATAAAAACAAAGATGATAAAATCAAATAGCAATAAGGTAAAGGGGTAGGAGAAAACATCAACGGTAACCGGCAATAAGAGTGTTACATTTATAATTGGTACACCATTTTGAAGAGATAAGAACACATTTCAAAACTTGAGTCAAGCTGACGAATTTGAGAGGGACTAGAATTCCAGAGTTGAGGGGCTCCTACAGAACAGAGTTTGATGTGTGATGCAGAAAGTAGAGCTGGAGAAGAGGATCTGAGGGAGCGAGGGGGAGTGCAAGTCTGTAGGAGATCAGTAAGGTAGGCTGTGGAGAGCTTTAAATGTTAAGAGCGCAATTTTGTATTGTAAATCGGTAGAAAACAGGGAGCCAGTGAAGTTGAGTGAGTAGGTGTAATATTTTCAGTGGATTTAGAACAGGGTTAATTATCCTGAATTTTGAATAAGTTGTTAGCAATGGATACGTTTTTGTGGGATGGTCCTGGGGAGGTGGGGAGGTCCTCCACAATACCCAAAATTGCACAATACCCAAATTGGCCGTACCTTGCCATTAGATTGCATGGTTCTTCCAACTTGAAAAGGTGATCGAGGCTGGCCAGTTCTGGTTCTTGTTCATGTGGAGTCTGCATGTTCTCCCCATATATGTGAAGGTTTCCTCCACACATCCCTCCCAAAGACATGCAGGTTAGCTTGATTGCTGGACCCTTTCATGGACTTCCGGATTCGGTTTCTCACAGCCCAAAACTGAAGTAAGCGGGTTTGAGAATGTTCTGGAATAAGCTTAGCTTTGTGAAAGTCGGATGTGTGCCTCCCAAATGTGAACAACTATAGAGTATCACCACACTTCTTCTCTTGATGGGTCTTCAGATTGTGTTACTTGATTCAGGCAGTGCAAAGTGTGAGGGGAAATGAGCAAATGTGAAGTCCTAGTTTGGTGGGTTTTGAGGTTTTGCCATCACAACCATAGGCCCAATCTGCCACCCATTCTCTATACAAAATGAGATGCAAGACAAACCCAGCCCGGTTTTAAATAAATAAATAAAACCTTCAGACAGAGGACCAGTTTGACCAGCTTTATTTAAAATATTTCAGACTGGCATGACAGCCAGAAAAATGCATGTACAAAATACAGCGGATTAAAAATAGAAATCTACAGTCAGTGAGCATTGGCGCTATTGGGCATCACCCACACACCTGCCAAGTGGCAACACTCTTATTAGCAGAGTAATAAGTTAGAACTTTATATTTCATTAAAAAAAGAACAAATTCTAGAAGCATATTAGAAACAATGCAGCTCTTCAGCAGACCAGAGTTTTAGTGAAACTCCACATCTCCTATCAAATCGTACAGTAGAAGAGCACTTGCAAAGATCAGGATTGGCTTCACAATATGTTATGATCAGGTAACATCTGAACTTAAAGCTGCCAGCATACATCGGAAATAAGTTTGCCCTTTCCTTCTCCCCTCATTCCCCCTTTACCCCGCTCCAAACAAAAAAAAAAAAAAAAAAAAACCTGGACCGTAAGCCTATCTTCTCTTTGATGGGTATCCTGCATGAGGCCTTGCCTTTAGGGGGCGCTGTGCTCAGGGTTGGCATCATGGCTTAATTTCATCGGACCTTTCCAACTAATAAATTAACCCTAACAAAATTAAACTTTGCTTTTCTTTGTTGTTGCTGCTTGAGATTTTAGAAACATTGCGAGGCCAACATGTCTGCAGGACAAATCAAGACCACCACGTTAAACAGAGAAGGTGCACGTTGGGAAGCTCGTGTAAGACGTTTGTCCATTAGGACTAAATGCATATGGTCTTTTAGTGCCTAGAAACACCAAAAACCCAAAATTCAACTCCTGTGGAGCTGCACCCTAAAATACATTGAGGGGTTTAACTTCACATCCTAGGACTAGGGAACAGGGCCTGGAGGACAATTTGTTGGGTCACCAATCACCCTGGAATTTGATAGGAGTGGAGGCTGCTAACAAAATCCAATTGGACCTTATTAGAAGAATTTTCCCAACCCAAAGCACACACATTTGGGGTGGACCCAGACTGGCAGAGACCCTGTCCCAGGACCCTTTCTTCCCCATTTGTTACATGGGTGTGCAGATTTGGTCCTTTGCTCTGGAGAAGACCTCCTAACAGCTATGAAACTTTAGTGATTTCACCATTCCAAATTGAGATGGTAACCAGGTACCCGGGAAATCCTTCCCACTCCTAACACTTCGCCCACACACCACTTCACTCAACCCAGCCACCCCACCCAAATTACATCTTAGAAACTGCTGGGGTACCTGCTAGCCAGCAGTGCAAAGTCCTTCACTGTTCTCTCCAGCCACAAGTTGCAACCCAGGCAGATCCGATACCCCAGAACCTTCTGCTGAAAACTGCCAGAATGGGAGTTGGAATTGGGAAGCATTGGTTGGTCGATCTTGGGCACCGTGAAATTCATGGACACCATAATGGTCTCGATGTTGTGCATCAGAGTCTTCATGTGCTGAATCACGGTTTCCAGCACCGTGTGCAGTGAAGTCGCTTTGGGGTTGAGCTCCTGCTGCTGCTGCTGGACAACCTGCAGGTAACACGAATAGCTGACACAGGCTATGAAGTTGTGCTGCAGGAGTTTTTCATCACTCAGGCCATTCCCCCAAGCAGCAGACTGTGGCTGGGGCACACCGGCTGGGTACAGTGGAGAAGGCGGGTACCCCGGTGTCCATAATGGACCACCTTGGTTTTTCTCCTGGAAATAGAAAGAACATAATCAAAGTCTTAAAACTGATGCAAGCCTTATAATGAGTGAAAACATAAAAATGTTGAATCTAAGTCTTCTATCAAGTGTGCTCCTTTGTCCCTGATGAACTCATTTTAAAGTAACAGCCTGGCTCCACTGTACCAATTCCTTTCATAATTTTAAAAGCTTCAATCACAACTCCTCATAATCCCCTTTTGCTTAAATCGAAAACAAAAACAGTCATTTCAGTTGCACCCGTACACAAGTATCAATGTCTTCAACTCAAGTTTTCAATTACATGTTTATGTTGAGCCAAAGCCTATTATGAAATATTGGTCACTAGGCTAGAAAAGATCCTGACATGGACACCAGATCATTGGGGTCACCAAATGAACCTAACATTGACTTCTTTTAGGATACGATAGGGAGGACATGAAGGAAATGTAAAAATTCTGCCAACAATGAACAGGCTGAAATTTGAACCCTGCAACCATGAGGCATCCCCAGAAAGTCCCCTAAATATAAGAAATTTGACAAACGAGAGGAGACCACTTGGTCCATAAGGTCATTTGTTTACCTAATAGCCAAGCTGTCCCAATATCTCTTCCAGACCCTTCTTAAAGGTGGTCAAGGTTTCTGCTTCAGACATGTCTTGGTAGTTTCTTCCAGATTCCCACAACACTTTGCGTAAAGTAGTGTGTCCTGGCTACAGTCCTAAATGAACTTCTCCTTAATGTCCACTGGTGTCAGAGTATATGATTTACGGTTTATTCAGAAGAATTCTGCTGGATCTACTTTATCGACGCCTTTTGAAAATTTTGAGGACCTCGTTTAGGTCTCTTACATAGTCTCTTCTGTTTGAGACTAATCAGATTCAATACTCCGAGCCTATCAGAGTAGGACTTCAAGAAGGGCCATTCACGTCAAGATGGCTCTGCTTGCCATTCAGAAGATGTTACAGCAGGCTAGAGTCTGTCCTCATCCTACTAAGTCTTTCCTCTGCCTTCAACATGGTCAAAAACCTGATCATCCTAGCCACCTTCACAGATCTTGGGATCACTAGGACTACCCTCAGTTGGTTTAAGTCCTACCTCTAATCAAAACAGTCGTTTGTACTATGGTATTGCGTTTCGAAGGTGGACGTCTAGCTCTGTCAAGAGGATCTGTTTGGTGTGTTGAACTGACCCCACTGCAGGCCCACCCTACCTGGAAGGGGGGTTACTTTCTGAATTCTCTTTCCCAAGATATCTTCTATTTCGGGAGTCAAGGCGGGGAGGTGTTATCTTGGGCAGACCCTACCATCTGTACTGGCATGTACAGATGTCAAGGGTGCAACAGACATGAATGGGGTTGCCCCAAGGATGAGTGCTGGACCCTCTTCTGTTCATCATTTTTACCTCCTCCCTAGGCCTGGCCATCCAGTCCCATAGTTTGTTATCAGTGATATGTTGACGATATGCAGCTGTACCAGTCGATATCCGCTAGAAGCTCTACATGTCTCACTGATACTTGGACAAAGGACCACCATCTCCAGCTCAACCTGGTCAAGATTAACCTTTTTGTTATCCCAGCTTGTTTGTCTGTTCAGCACCCCATCTCTATTAAGCTTGGTTCATTACCACCAACACTAACCAAGTTGGCTACACAACTTTGGGATGGTGAATGATGACCAGCTGTCCTTCAGAGATGATGCGGTGACAGTCTCTCAGTCTTGCAGATTCACTTTGTACAACATCCACAAGATCAAACTGTATTTAAGAAGAATACGCAGCACAACTCTTAAGTCCAGGCTCTAGTCTGGTCACATCTGGACTACTGCAATTCTCAGCTGGCAGGTGTACCGGTGGTATGTGTCAACAAGCCACTGCAGACAATTAAATTCAGTAGCATGTCTGGTGTTCAACCAGCTGAAGCGGGCCCATGTCACTCCCTCTTTACAAATCACTGCATTGCCTTCCTGTAGTGGCATGTATTAAGTTCAAATCCTTCATATTTGCTTATAGAAGTGTCACTGGGTCAGCACCAATGTACATGGAGACACTTGTAAGGTCCTCTGCTCCTCACCCACTTGAGTCTATGGATGAACACCATCTGGTGATGCCACCTCTAATTGCAGTCAAGGCTCTTTGTGTGTCACTACTAGCTGGTGGAACGAGCTGCCCACCTCCATTCAGAGTTCCAACTCCATAAATGTTTTTAAAGAAGTATTTGGAGACTCTTGTCCCACTTTTGGATTACATAGTTGGTGCATTATGTCCCTTAATTTATAAATAAGTTTTTAGAACATAACCTAATATTTCATACCAGATACTTCATTCAAGTTGCATAACGTCTCTTCCATCCACCTTTTTCCTGACACACTTATCCCATTCAGGGTTGTGAGGAGCCACTTGGATGGAGCTCCACTCCAATAGGGGGCAATCACTCACCTTTCACTCATTCAGGGCTAATTTAGACTTCACAGTATCATTTCCTCCATTCTGGTGGAGACCATCATGATGGTGGCATTACATTTTTCTTCATGATGGCGAGTGTACTTATCGTGTTTCCCTGATTTGTTGTTTATCGTTTAACCTACCAGGAATTCTTTAGGAGGTGGGGTTGGGGGTTTTGGGAACCAAAGTGCTTGGTGGGGGAATGGTGGTCCAAAGTAGACACACACATGGAAAATTCAATGAGGTCGAGGCCACACTGGGACTTGAACCCCAGATTGTGAAGGTGTGAGGCAGTACTGCTCCACTGTGCCACCTCCTATATTCCAACGTGCTTTTTTAAACTTGTATGCCCACACAACACTTTTCTGTTTCGTAATCCTGCTATGGAGATTCAGTGACTCTCTCCTCTTTATCAGCAGAAATAAACATCGACTTCTAATTCCTGGAACATTTTTTTTTGCTTTAGCAGTACAATATAAAGAAGCCCTTGTACTCCTGAAGACCGTTCTATGAAGCATTTATGAATAACAAAATAAACAAATGGAAAGGTACAAGACTGAAGAGGAGAGACCTGCAAGGCCTCCTGAATTTAAGGGCATCGAGCTGGAAATTAAATATCACTCTGCTTATGTGCCTCGGCAAATCTGAATTGAAATCCTAGAAACTGCTCTTAATGTCCATGTGCTGACAAATTCACAGTAAATCCACCTCATGGAACTTGATGTTTTGTACATAGCGGAACAAACAAACATTAGATCTTCATGCAACCAGTACCTCCAGATAAAGGCGATACACAAATGACACACAATACTAACATGGTGTAATTATTCTCATAATCTAAATGAACAAAAATGCAGATTTGTCACATGGAAAAAGCAAGTCCAGCCTTCCATTTATCACCACATCAAATGAGAATCAGGTGTTCCAGATGAGGTGCCAATGAGCAGGACCTCCTTACGGAGTCTGCAGGTGGCCCTCACCATCTTATTTAAACCACAGATTTTGTGAATCTGGTTTACTATGTGCTATTGACGTGTGTGGTGTCATCATGTCAAGATCACAAGAGCTCTCAAAGGCCCTTGGAAAGATGATTGTGGATACCAAGAAGCCTGGCAAGGGACTTTAAAAGGGTCACCAAATTATTTGAGATCAATCATCCCACCTTAAGGAAAATTGTCAAGAGTTGTCGAATTCAAATGACTGCTAATTTGTCCAGGACTGGCTGACCCAGCAGATTCAGCCCAAGAGCTGACCACTTGTAGTCTTCAAGAACCCTAAAATTTCACCATGGAATCTGCAGGTAACTTTCACGATCGCTGGTATCAAAAGTGCACGCAACTACAATTAGAAAGAGACGGCACATGGCAGGTGTACCTTTCGCTGTCCAAAAAGAGCATCAGAGCAAGACTACAGTTTGCCATTGAACATCAAAGCAAAGATCAGGCTTTCTGGAACAATGTCCTCTGGACAGATGAATCAAGGATAGAGATGTTTGTGCCAAATATGTCTACTGTTACTGTGGCCAAGCTGAAGACAGCATTTAAGGGGAAGAACCTCATACCAACTGTGAAGCATGGTGCTGGAAATGTTAAGTTTTGGGGTTGTTTTGCTGACTCGGGAGGGCCTGGGCAGCTTGCAGTCATTAAGTCAACTATGAATTCTGCATCATGTCAAAGTGTGCTTGAAAGGAAGGTGAGGCCACCTGTCGGAAAGTTGAAGTGAACCTTTCAACACGATAATGATCTGAAGCAAACCAGCAAGCCCACCTAGGAATGGCTCATAAAGAAGATAATGGAGGGTTATGGACCGGCCTGATTTGAATCCCATTGACATGTTTGTAATGTGCAGAGCATGCAAGAAAACCTACAAACATCGTGCAACGGAAAGAGTTTTTGCATTGAGGAGCGAGTAGTCAAAAATGTTACTGAGTCGATGTCGGAGGCTACTGGGCAGTTATGCAAAATGCCTACAAGAAGTAATTTCTGTTAAAAGGGAGCAAAGCAAGATTCTGAGGCCAAGGTGGACTTACTTTTCCTCCTGTAGACAATTACATCTATTGATACTTTTCTTACAAGGAAATTTGGACTTTTCAATTAATTTTGCATTTTAAATCAAGTCTATCACTTTTCTCCGTAGGCCCCGTTTGCATGAAGATCTACGGCTTGCCTGTTCAGATATGTTGAAAAAGTCCACAATTTCCTAAGAGGTGGACTTTCTTTTTCACATGACTGTATATTTCTTATCCCTTCATGCAGTGAGGGGCACAGGGCAAAAAAAAAAACCTTTCAGCGGGATGCCAGTCACCTATGAGGCACACATGTTTTTAGTTTTGACCTCTGGTATGGAGACTCCAAGCAAGAGCCGATTCCAAGAACAGGAAGTATAAAATTGGAACCAATCACAGGTGAGACAACAGTCTACACAGTTATACCGAAAAAATTTGAAGTGGCCAGTGAACGTGAATTAGTTTTATATATGCACACTGAGGTGGACGGCCGGGGTCCATGCCCGGCTGGGACACCACTTTGCTATATGTTCAGGGGGAGCAGCCATGGATTGTGCAATACCTCCCCCTGGATGCTAGATGGCAGCTCCCCTGTGTTGGAGCGGTGCCTCGGTTTCCCGCAGGGCTCCATGGGAATTGGAGTAGGGTGCAGCCCTGTTGGGTCCCGCAGACACCACCAAGGGGTGCTGCAGCTGGGCCCCCTAGCCCATATGGGCAATGTATTCACCACACCCGAAAGTGCAGCCGGAACTCAGCAGTCAAACACTTGGAGCACTTCTGGGTGGACTATAAAAGGGGCCAGCAGCTACCACTCAATGGCCAGAGTCGGGAGGAGGAGGACGAAGCTTGACGGAGGAGTGGTGGTGTTTTGGGACTGTGTTGTGCCTGTGGGGGTCACGGGGAAGATGTGCCCCACAGGTGAAAAAAAATAAAACTTTTTTATACATGTCTCCGGTGTGAGTCTGTGTTGGGTCAGGCGCCTATATAGCGCCTTTTTACAACACATATACATGGATAAAGATAATGATGAAAGTGGAAGCCTCAGGTTTCAAAAGGATAGTAAGAACAGGGAAAATGCAGACGCAAGTGGTGCACATTGGGCTCTTGTCCAAGTAGTCCCATTTTATTTTAGTCGTGCATGTTAGGTTAACTGGACACCCTAAACTGACTGTGAGTGGGTCTTGTAATGCACTGGCATCCCACCCAGGGTGGCTCATGCTTTACATCCATACTGCCAGGATATCCTCCAAGTCCTCACAACCCCGAACTTAAATAGGTCTGAGAATTCTATTATATAAAGGAGCAGACATAACTCATAAGATGGTATACAAACAAAAATCCTTACATATTCCTCAAGCAAATCTTGGGAAAGTTTCCACAGCAGTTGGGAGAGGTTGTATGTCTTGGAGATGTAGCCCTGGTTCCGACTGGAAGCCAGCTGGTCAGCTGTAACTAAGGAAACAGAAAAGAATAATTAGAGGACATCCAGGGTCCTAATAGCTCCTAATTATGTTCCCCTAATTTGAGGGTAAATGGGAATATGGTTGGGAGAGGTAGAAAGCAAACAGGAGCAGAGAGAAATGGGATGGACATTTGTGGGGAGCAGGATCAGTATCAATATCAGGCAATGATTCAGCAAACAGAATCTTAAACACAAAAGTCCCCATCACTGCACTGGGGAAAGGACATCCACACACAGACCACAAAGTGAGTGCCCCCTGCAGGCCTCACCAACACCTTTTTCCAGCAGCAACCCAAGCTTTCCTGGCTGGTCTCCAATCCAATTACTGTCCATGCCAGAACATGCTTAGCTTCAGGTTGATGGTATGGCTTGGAAATAATTGTTGTATGACTCAAATCATTCCAGTTGTGCCATTTTCTGAAAATAATTTGTACAACATGTGCAAAACTGGACATCTACTGAAACTGGACCTGGGTTCAGAGTACATTCAGGTAGAGGTGGATCCTCCTGATGTTGTATAGGAGACATCTGCAAAGGTGAATTATGGAATTCTGGACAAGCGAGAGGTTCTCCAATGATGGTGCCGAGGCTCTTCATAAGATTTAAAGAGTTCATGATGCAAAACAAGTTGGAGGTCACACAGAAATGGCGACAATTCTGTTATCTTGGTGGAGAAGTCTAGCACATTGCTTAAACGATGAATTTCGAACTGGATATTTTCCGTCATACTCCTTCCCATCCTCTAATATTAAATTGATTTCAGAGAGTTCTTCAGCTGCCAAGATCCTTCTGCCATTTAGCCGGAAAAATCAAGACCAACTTCTAGTAAATTCCTGGAGGAACTTGTTTGATGGTATTTCGTTTAGCACTTTCAGCAGCTCGTATTAATTTATTCCCTCCTGCCACTATATCATCTTCAGAAAACAGAGTTGTGCTTATTAAAAGCAACTTGCTTTGCTGTCATTGGGTTCTGAAGGGCATGTGACTAACACTTAAAAATTTTTTTTAGGCATCTCTGAATGGGGTAGGGCGGAGTTTGGACTTTTTATTCTCTTTGATATTGAACTTTTCTCATCTAATTGTCCCCCGTTTCCCTAAACTTGATCAGTACCTGTACTTTACTGCATTTATGTTTTTATCACTTGTTACATTCAGCGCGTCCACTTAGACACACAAATCAGGTTAAGCTGAATAACCCGGTGAAGGCAGAAATCTGGTTTCTTGATAATCCACGCACAAATAATCTTTTGGTAATCTATTGGCAAAACGCTCCGACGTCATTAAATTGCGTAAAATAAATAAACGCCATCATTGGCCAACGTTAATTTGAAAATAAGCGTATCCCCAATCTGTTCATTTTCTTGTGTTTTATAAATATGGTTAGTCAAAATGATGCTTTATTTTTACATTTCTTTTACTGGATTGCAGCGGCTCACTCTTCTATACTTGGCTTCCGATTGAGCCCACCGTCATATCGAAACGTGTGCTTCTTGCCTCACACCCAGTGCTACTGGAATAAACGTGTGGGTATTTTTACGTTAATACGGTATGCATTAGGTGACTCACTATTTTAAAAAGTAATCGGACTAATTAACGCACGTTACCCTAATGGTCTCTAGTACTAGGGTGTTGTACCGTGTTAGCCATTATGAATGTAGAGAAAAGCCAAGCAAAATGACACCTTTTATTGGCTAACTAAAAAGATTACACTAAAAAGATTACAAAAGCCTCGAAAGCTTGCATATTGTAATCTTTTTAGTTAGCCAATAAAAGGGGTCATTTTGCTTGGCTTTTCCCTAATGGTCTCAAAATTGTGTTGCCGAGTGTTGTTCAGCTCAACACAAGTTTTGCGATTGCCGAAATACTGAGACAGATTATTTCAGCCAGGAGAAGGAATAATCCGAACGCACAAAAGATTTGCCTCTGGAAATTTATTTTGTGGACATTTCTACCCACGGATGCAGAGAGCTCGTGCAAAGCAAATACAAAAGACATGCGTGGACTACAAAATCCTTGTCAGCAACTCAGTTAAGGGTTTACACGGCCACATAACTGGACGTCCACTTTTGTAAATCAGCGTTCTCAGAGGCCAATAATCATAATAATAATCATAATAATAATAATAATAAGGGTTTATACAGCTTTTTAGAAATCGGGCTTCTGCGAAGAATCAGGTTATTAAAGCAACAATCGGAATTATGGCTATAAGCACCATTGAATGACCAACGCATCAGACTAGTAACACCCCAAGCTTCCTCTTCCCAGATGTCAGAACTGTTCCACTAATTGGAAATTAGCATGCCAAGATTTGGAGAGAGTTGGCATCATATATGGTTATTATTGTATGTTTCATAATGAACCTGATAAAATCTACATATGCAGTAAGGTAATGGGGCTTTCCACACACACATACACACACCTTGAGTACAAAGCAGATAAACTTGCATACAGGAAATGTCTTCCCACTCCAGGTTTTCCCCCTTACTTGAGGAAGGTAAACTCAGATCTGACCAAACCCCCAGGCGACTGCGGAGGACAGACCAGACGTCAAGCCTCTAAAACAAATACTTCCAGCGAAGCCGGGCCGAGTGCGAGCCTGCATGTCAATGAGGCAGCAACGCGCCGTCTGATTTGCATCTCTGAAGGGAGCATTTCCTTTTCTCATTGTTTCGTCAGCAATGTGAATGAGTTCACTGCCCTGGGCAACCTAAAAATGCAGATTTCAGAAGAGGATGTGCGCTGCGCCCAACATTACCCACTCGAGAGTATTAATTACCGAGTCAGAGATGATGCAGATTTTAGGATTACCAGAGTGGTTGCTTTCACTCCACTCTGGGAAATTCACATGGGAGAGATGCCAAATTTAGGCTGACCAGTTGATGAAGTAAAAACAAATCTGACTAACTTCTGGTTTCTCAACCCAAAATGTTTGATATTTTTGGTTTTAAACAATGAAGCCCATTTTTTTTTCCCCTTCTAGATAAAGAACATCAGCATTTTGCTGGGAATGTTTAATCCTAGAATGAGTGAGCTCTTTGTTAAGATGTATTCGCCCCGACAACTCGCTGACCCCGCTCTTAATGAGTGTTTCCTGTAAGACCTGCTCTCCAGATCAGCAGATTACGGGCCACATTTGCACCACATCTCCACGACCCTTTTTATGTGGTTAGTAGGCCGGAGTCTGAACAATAAGGTGGGCCAGATTTAGATCGATTTATAAAATAGTTGGCTCTAAAGATGTCTAAGGCTCTCCCCACACTTACACACACTTTTAATTACTCTTCAGCTCACACATTGTGTTCACTATTTACCTAAGGAGCTTAAATAGGAAACAAACCTCCTCCACCCAACCATGGACTGTTCAGGATTCAACTGGCGCACGCTGGATGTGCAAAGCAAAGCAGATTTCAAAAACATGCACCACTTATAGGTGGGCCAGGTAACTCACACATTCACTATAACTACATACATTGGGGTGGGGGTGCATCTTGCACCTCAAACTTCAGACAACTGCACAGAACTCAAGTCGTGGGTTCAAAGACTCTGATTTTTCCGTTTGCACTCCACAATACACTGCAATCACAACCTCCTCTTCTTCCAAATCCAACTCCAACTCCTCAGGGTGAGGTGGAGAGTTCCTACACAAGTCCAAAAGAGGAGCACTTCTGGCACGTTGGAGCCACAGTCATGTGAGGCAGACCCCAAGTAACACCTGTGGACCCCAATGGAGGTGCCCTTCGGAAACAGGAGCTATACCAGACTGATTCTTGCACCCAGCATACTGGGGAACTCATGACCTAAAGATGCAGTCTTCCTCTATACTCTCAACATACTGGTCTCCTGAATGGGAAAGGAGAAACTGAGCACCTTGGGTAAGATGTCCATCTGTGCTGTCCATTCATTATGGCCTCCATGCTGCATAAGGCAACATCTTCTATTCCAGCTGGGATACCAGATAATCCAGGTCCTCCTATACATACACATACACACACACACTCTTGCCAGAAGAGGGTCATCTTCTGGGCTCGTCAGAGGTAAGCACTACCATCTCAGGACTCAAGAGGGCACATTCATTGACTGTCTCGTCTCTTTTCCCACCCGCAGCTCCAAGAAGATGCCCAATGATGGTAACTGACTCCACCCCTTCCAGTGTAGGGTTTATAAGAGCATGGAGCTCCCAGAAGGAGGCGTCTCATTGTGTACGAGTATCCTGCTAAAGGGAGTTTCATCTTGAATCCTTGAATTGAAGACAGGAATGGACTGCTTCTTGGGGTCATTCTCCATACATCAGGTGGCTACATCCCTCTTGTGGAGCTCCCATTTGTATACCAGCAGGGCATCATGGGAGTTGTAGTCCCGATGGATAGCCTTGTTGGGGTACTTGGGTGCTGCCAGATGGAGCCGAGGGGAGAGGACACCCATACTTTAAGGAGGTACTGCTTGACCCAGAAGTGGTTCCTAGGTGTGATGGTGTGACACTGGAAGTTCTCCCGGGTCTGGCATAAAAGAAGCTGCTCAACCTCATCCAGGTAGTTAAGAGTCGCAAGAGAAGCAGACGTGGTAGAAGGAGAGGAATAGTATTGTGTTATTGAAAAGAAGCAGCTTGTGAAGGTACAACATTTGAATGAACCCTTGTATTTGAACCCGTGACTGTGGACTTGGAATTGTGTCTGGGGCTTGGGACTCAGTGGTGACCCCTGTAGGTCACTATATATGTTAATTTCTCACATACACACGTGCGCACACACACATGTTCTACAACTCCCTGATGGTGCTGGGTCGGTAACATCACCTCACAGGAGGCCCACCAAATTAGCAGGCGGACTAAGGAGGCAGGCTCAGTTATAGGATGCACTCAGGACCCCCTTTGGAGGTAGAAGAGGAGGAGCGAATGAAGTCAAAACTGAGTGCCATTATAAACAATGCTGCTCATCGTCTCTGTGACACAACACTGAGGACTTTCAGGCCACAAATACAAAACACTGCTGGAGCTCCTTACAGGCCGACAGCAATGCACTTTAATAGTGTCGCACTATGACTGCCCTCATCTTTTAGCTAACTCAGATGTTTTCTTTCTTTTTACTTGTTCTGATGTGTGTGTGTGACTTGTATTATATAAAAGCATTCATTTACTGAGGTTCTGTAAACGCTACATTATGGGGACAAATAAAGTGGCATCTATATACATACATAACCATACATAGACATTTGCACCCCCAAGTACCGATTCCCATGATGCCCCCAATCATTTCCCCTGACATTATTTGTATTAAATAAAATATGATATACAATAATATTTATTCAATATGCTGACCTTTACACTAAAGGTCCTGAGATAATATTTATCATGAGAAGGCACCATATATAAAAATCTCCATAGCAGGGTGGGTATCTGACTCTGACCAATCAGTTACGCCTGCCAGTTTTATCTTTACTAAAATAATAAATTGTTCTGTATCTGTAAACAGAGCCATCTTAACAAAATCTTAGACCGCTGGGCAAAGTAATGCACTTGGGGCCCACAAAACAGAAATATCACATGGGCATCAGAAACATCATGGATCCCTATGCTCATAACCCCTAATCCAGTCCCGGGCCACTGGCCATACATTAGGACAACCCTGTCTGTAAACCTGTTTATTCAGTGTTGGTTACTAAAATGGCCCAAGCAACAATAATACTTGCAGAGGTTCAAACCTTAAATAACTCACCACGTGTCCGTGACCAAGTGTCTGCAAGTGCTATTATATTATGAAAAGCGCCACATAACAAGAACATCTATGCAATCTTTCGTCTTTTACACTAGAACATTGTCAGACCTTGTGGTGGGCTGGCGCCCTGCCTGGGGTTTGTTTCCTGCCTTGCGCCCTGTGTTGGCTGGGATTGGCTCCAGCAGACCCCGTGACCCTGTAGTTAGGATATAGCGGGTTGGATAACGGATGGATGGATTGTCAAACCTGGATAATCTGATTAATTGTCGCGGGTACTTCAGTCTTTCCCTGCATCTTTGACTTCAATGAAGTAACCAGCCCATGACTGGATACCAGTCCACCACGCACACAACTACTGACACCGTATGCAACTAAGCACGCCATTTGGACCTAATCGGGACTTTTGAGCAGTGGGTCTGGGAGACCCAAGCATCAGGAGGAAATTCAGACCCCGTGGGGGTCACCAACCGAGTGTGGGACACAAGCACATGTGCGGCAAATCAATGAGGCAGCGGCGCTACCTTGCGCGCCACCGTGCCTCCCTTCAGATTTCTCGCTCGCTTTATCTACCTTTCGCTTCCACACGCCGCTTACCTTACTGCTCGTTGTGCCATCATGCCCACTGCTAAGCATCCAAATGGCTCAAAACAAATACACACCAGGGGGATTCCTTATGCCCGTACAACTTAATTTCTCCTTCTTAAAATGGATATTCGTTCTTAGACGTGGGGTTAAGCACGAAGGGAATCCGCGGCTTCGATTGCTGCTGGGGCGGCAGAGGGCGGAGTTATGCAGGTATGACGCTTCGCAAATTACCGCCGCTCAGTGGAATTACCAGCACAGAACGCGCGTGAAAGCCTTCTGCTTGCCTAGAAACTGCGATAGGATTTATGAAATCATATTATTATTATTACTTCTGCTGCTGCTGCCACCGATGTACCGACTCAACTTTAATTCAGTACTTGCAGCGCATTTCGTCATACGGACGCACGAGTACTCGGTTCACTCGCACTGCCCTTCGTATGCAGGACACGATCCAACTATCCCGACCAGTGGAATTCCAGCCCCCGATTTCCAATCACAAAAGTCAAAGCGCAGTTAAACGATCTTATATAACTATCCGAGCTGCGCTGCTGCCGGTACGAATAGCTTACTGCCACAGCCCCCCCCCACCTCCTCCAACCCGACCCTCGTGCCGGCCATTCTTACTGGTCAAAAGTAAACTCTGTCTAAAAATCCCAAACTGCCGAAAGTTAGACTCGATACATGTTGAGAAGCGACGAAGTCCTACCTTGAATGACCTCCATTCTGATGGCTGAAGAAAAGCGGAGCGTGCAAGTCAACGGTCCTGAGGGGGGTCCCGGCTGCGCCTGTTTTCTCTGTCCCTTCACCTAAATGAGAAAAGCGGTGCGCCTGCAAGCTTTAAATAGCGGTGCGGGAACTGACGCCATACCGCGGGATTGCGGGTGGGGGCGCTAATCCTCATTTACAAGTAGCACACGAAATTATCTCAATGAGGGGTTATGACTAAACTTTTATCAGCCCCCGGAGTGAATTAAATCAATCAACCCCGCTTACAAGGAGGGAGTCACAAATTTAAAAAAAAAACAAAAAAAAGAAAACAAAAAGCTGTCCGGTACCTGTCACCCTCTGCAGCAAGTGCAATCGGGAAAGGACACCGTCCATTCATGACTGTCTGGTCAGCGCTTTTATTATTGTCTGCCCCATCTGCGCACGACTGTCTCGAT